>NW_017728917.1:475581-496715 GCF_001723895.1 Crocodylus porosus
CTTATGTCCAGCCTGAAATGGTCTTGCAGGAGTTTGTGACCATTCGACCTAGTCATCCCTTGGGGCGCTCTGGTGAACAAACGTTCCCCCAGATCCTGGTGGTCCTGGTGTGTTCCTATGTTCTTGACTCTCCTTGGTAGCCTCTGGAGACTGGAAGCTAAGAAGCATGCAGGGATAGCAGCTCTCCAAGCCCACAGGGTGTTACTCCTCTGCCCAGAGCTGAGTGCTATCAATGGGAGCCGGACTTGGTGTGCTTCAAATGCATACCTGCTCATACTCTGCATATGTGTATATATGCAATGCGGGCATTAGAAAAATAAACTCCATGGCCTAGGTGGAAAATATGAAAACGTATATCTAAAATCTCTTCAATATGTTACCAAGATTCCTAAAGTTAAAACAATTTAAAACACCAAAGCATAAATCTATTAGTACATTATCCACGCTGTTGATGAGCTCTTTGAAAGCATGGTTAATGATGCCAAAACACGTAATATGATTCCTTTGTATACAGTACAGTGGCATTATAATTACTTTTGTGAATGGCTGCTTTGTCACTTATGTATAATGATTCAAACCACAGATAAGATGGGAGCTTTTGCAGCTTTAACAGGCTCTTGTTAGTGACGTTATAATTATTAGCCTTCTAAACCTAAACCCACATTGAAACCCACGTAAATCCACCCTACCTAGGATCTGACATCAATAAGCTGTTACTGAGTGGATGGTGGGTGGTACAATGAGAAGAAAGCTTATTTTGCTATTCAGCATTTATGATGTTTTCTTACGTTGTATGTCTCCTGTTTTAGTCAATGAATTTAAACTGGACAGTTTCATTCTCTGTTCCTGTACAGTGGCACAATCTCCCAGTGTTTGGGATTTCAGTCCTAAGGGGAGTTTCTCTAAAAAAGGTCTACGTTAAAATTTTACAAAATGATGTAAACACATTTGTTAATGCCCGATTCTATAAAATGTTGTGGGAATTTTTTTGTGGGGGGGAGGGAGAGAGGGAGCCCTGCGACCTGACACAGTGCAAGGTGGGAAACTTCCAAAGGCCACAGATAACCAATCTTTTATGAAGAAACCAATAGCTCCCTTAAGGGAGTGGAGCAGCTAAGGGGCAGTGCACCAACCAGGATACTTTGCTTCCATAGATGGGCACTGACAACGCCAAGGACTGGTGTTTGCTTCAGCAGGCAGAATTTCTGAGTTTCTCTCTTTCCTGCCTTTAGGTTCTTTCGGCATGTGATGTACTTGCTTTTCCTCCTGTGACTGTAACTTCAACTGGCAGGGCTTAAATTCAAAATGCAGCTAACACCTTCCCCCCCTGTCCAAACCCAGTATAGTCAGAGCTCTGTTTAAGCCTCTGGCCACAGTAGACCCATGTGATTTTGGGATGAGGGGGTAGGAATATTGGCCAACATACATTAATATGTGATTTATGAGGACAAAGGAGTTGGCATCAAATGAGATGGGTATCTCTTTAGAAAGAAAGAATCAAATTGTGTAAATTCCAGCCTTTTCCTCTCTTAATACGTTAATTGTATCAGACAAACATAGATCAAGGCCATTTTTCCATCAGATCAGCTTCTACGCAAAGGGTGTAGCCTTCTAAAAATACATAGGCACAGTCACATTGGATAATGTCACTGCTCAAATGAAAGGAGAATGTCCAATCCACCTAATGTAATCTCTTCTGGATTCTGGTTTTTGGCTTTGTCTTCAAATAAAGCCATTGTGTTGGTTTCTTTTTTGCTCAAAAGTGACATTGTTTGATCTGTGTATCCTAGTAATCAATATAACCTCCCAGTGGAGTCCACTGTATAGTACTAATAATGCTGTTCCCACTTCAAAAAGATTTCATTGTAAAAGGAGTGGGAGGAAAGTGCTGGAACTAAAATCCAGGGCAAGCTGCTGTGGGCCACATTTGTTCTCTGGACCTAATTCTCTGTGCCAGCTCAGGTGCAAGCAGCACAAGAAAGGAAGAGGAGGGATAGACAAAGGCAGCCTATGTGGTGTTCTGGGATTTGGTTGGCCCTTGGTGTCAGACAGGCCTAAGGGGTACTACACAAACTAGTCTCTCTGTTTTCCTGGGGCCTTCAGGGAACAGAGCAATGCTTCGCTGTAGTTATCTCAGGTTGAATATTGCCCTATGTACAGTCAGCTCTCACAAAGTGTAAAAAAAAAGGGCAAATAACCTCATAGAAATAACCCAGTAGGGCCTTGAATATTCGCCATCTGCTCAGACCAAAGGGTGAACTAGGTTTGTTGGTGGATGGGGATGCAGATGTAAGGAGGACACTTTGAGGTCAAGCCAGGTGATGTGAGCGGGAACAATCCAGGTAAGTGACAGGGGCCCAGGCAAGCTTGGGAACAAGAGGGCAGCACAGACACCCATAGGAGGTCTCAGTTGCCTCTACATAAATGCTAGAAGTATGGGGAATAAGCAGGAGGAACTCGCCCTCCTGCTAGCTAGCAAAAACCCAGACCTGGTTGGGCTTACAGAAACCTGGTGGGATTCTACCCATGACTGGGCCGTAGATATCGAGGGCTATAGGTTGTATAGACGAGATAGAATAGGGAGAAAAGGAGGAGGATTTTCATAGATTTCATAGACATTTGGGCTGGAAGGGACCCTGGAGGATCATCAAGTCCAGCCCCCTGCCCCAGGGGCAGGAAGTCAGCAGGGATCATAGGATCCCAGCAAGATAAACATCCAAACTTGTCTTGAAGGCGTTCAAAGTGGGTGCTTGAACTGCCTCTGGCGGCAGTCTATTCCAAACCTTGGGGGCTCGGACAGTAAAGAAGTTCTTCCTTATGTCCAGCCTGAATCAGTCACGGTGGAGTTTGTGACCATTCGACCTTGTCATCCCTTGGGATGCTCTGGTGCACAGACATTCCCCCAGATCCTGATGAGCACCCTGATAAACTTACAGGTGGCCACCAGATCACCCCTGAGCCTGTGCTTTTCCAGGCTAAAGAGCCCCATGGCTCTTAGCCTGTCATCGTAAGATCTGTTTTCCTGACCTCTGATCATGCTCGTGGCTCTCCTCTGCACCCTCTCAAGCTTCTCCACATCCTTTTTGAATTGTGGAGCCCAAAACTTGACACAGTACTCCAGCTGCGGCCTCACCAAGGCCGAGTACAGCGGAAGAATGACGTCCCGGGATTTGCTTGAGAAGCATCTATGGATTCAAGCCAGCATTTTGCTTGCTTTACTAGCTGCAGCATCGCACTGAAGGCTCATGTTCATCTTGTGGTCAACCATGACCCCCAAGTCCCTTTCATCCACAGTGCTAACCAGCGTAGCACTGCCAAGCCTATAAGCATGGTGCAGGTTTTTCCTCCCAAGGTGGAGAACCTTGCGTTTTTTGGTGTTGAACACCATCAGGTTCTCGACTGCCCATTTCATGAGTCTGTCCAGATCCTCCTGGATCACCCTCCTATCCTCAAGTGTGGATGCTTTACCCCAGAGTTTGGTGTCATCGGTGAACTTGGCCAGTCCACTTCTGACACCAATGTCATCATTGATGAAGATGATAAACAGTATAGGCCCTAGGACAGAGCCTTGTGGGACCCCACTAGTCACAGGGCACCAAGACAATTGGCTCCCATCGACCACCACCCTCTGGATCCTACCGCGGAGCCAGTTCCCCAGCCAGTGGATCGTGGTGACATCAAGGCCACAGTTAGCCAGTTTAGCCAAGAGGTGATTGTGGGATACCAGATCGAAGGCTTTTTTAAAGTTAAGGTATACAACATCGATCTCTTCCCCCTTGTGCAGGCGATACGTCACCTGGTCATAAAAGGAAATTAGGTTGGTCGAGCAAGACCTACCTGCAACAAGCCCATGCTGGGGTGTAGTGCTGTATGTTAAAGAGCAGTACACGTCCTTGATGATCAGGATGGGTTCAGAAGAGGGGCAAACTGAGACGCTCTCGGTCAGAATGCAAGGGGGGCATGGGGAAAGGGACTTGATAGTGGGCATCTACTACAGACCACCTCACCAGGGGGACGAGCTGGACCTGGAATTTTCAGGTCAGCTCAAGAAGGCTGTAAGGCCAAGGGATGTGGTTGTCATGAGTGACCTAAACTACCCAGACATCTGCTGGGAGGAGCAGTCAGCTAGGTCTGAATGCCCACGTAGGCTTTTAGCCTGCATACAGGACCTCCACCTAACCCAGGAGGTACATAATCCCTCCAGAGGAAATGCCTTGCTGGACTTAGTCCTTGCCACAGGCAATGACATGGTGAGGGATCTGCAGGTGCTCAACTACCTAGGCGTTAGTGACTATCGTCTGCTGGAATTTACTATCCGGCGCAGGGTAGTGAAATCAAGCTGTAAGGCAAAAGTCCTTGACTTCAGGAGGGCCAGCTTCAATGAGCTAAGGAGATTAGTGAGATGGGAGTCCAGGATGGGCGGTTGTTCCTTAAGGAGATGATCCTCCGAGCTCATAGGGAGTCAGTCCCAACAAAAACCAAAAGGGGGAAAGAGTGCTAAAAAGCCCTCTAGGCTCAGTAAAGGCATCCAGGAAGGCCTGAGGGCAAAAAAGGTGGCATACAATCAGTGGAAGCAAGAGGTAATCACCAAGGAGGATTACACCTCCGTTGCTTGGGATTGCAGGGAGGCGGTTAGGAAGGCTAAGGCAGAGATGGAACTAGGGCTGGCGACCAGAAGTAAGGATAACAAAAAGTCCTTTTTCAAATACATAGGGAAGAAGGCACCAGGTAACGTGGGGCCCCTCCAGGACATGGTTGGCAATCTGGTGATTGCAGCAAAGGAAAAAGCTGATCTCTTCAAAGAGTTTTTTGCCTCCATATTTCTGATTAGGGACTGGGACAACTCCCGCACTAGGATTACGGATAGGCTCAGGGGACATGATGCCAAGCCTAGGGTCAGGGACGATCTAGTTAGGAAACTTTTGGAGGGGCTGGACATGTTTTAATCAGCAGGTCCAGATGCTCTTCATCCGAGGGTACTGAGGGAATTGGCGGAGGTCATAGCAGGGCCCCTGGCACGGCTGTGTGAGCGCTCGTGGTGCTCTGGCCAGTTCCCAGAGGACTGGAAAAGGGCCAATGTGGTCCCTATTTACAAGAACGGGAGAAAGGGGGACCCATGTAAGTATAGGCAAGTTAGTCTCACCTCAGTCCATGGGAAGACCTTTGAGAAAATTAGCAAGGAGCATATCTGCGTGGGCCCAGCATGGGAGGCAATGCTCAGGGGCAACCAACACAGGTCTGTTGCAAGCAGATCCTGCCTGACTAACCTTGTTTCCTTTTACGACTAGGTGACAAAGTCCTTGGATGCAGGCGTTGAGGTGGATATCATCTACCTGGACTTCAAGAAGGCCTTTAATACTGTTTCTCACCCCATTCTCATAAAAAACTAAGCAACTGCAGCATTAATGCCTACGCAGTCAGATGGATGGCAGATTGGCTTGATGGTCACACCCAGAGAATGGTGGTGGATAGGTCATTTTTAACCTGGAGGGATGTGGGCAGTGGAGTGACAAGGACTTGGTCCTCAGGCCTGTGCTATTCAACATCTTTATCAGCGACTTGGAGGTGGGCATGGAAAGCATGCTGTCCAAATTCACTGATAACACAAAGATGTGGGGAGAAGTGGGTACACTGGAGGAGAGGGACAAAACCCAACTAGATCTAGACAGGTCATGGAGGTGGGTGGATGAGTATAGAATGGAATTCAATGCAGACAAGTGCAAGGTGCTGCATCTAGGGAGAAGGAACCTGCAACACACCTATAGGCTGGGGAACACCCTTCTTAACAACACAGTGGCTGAAAGGGATCTTGGAGCCATTGTTGACTCCAGGATGGACATGAGCTGCTAATGCGAGAAAGCGGTCAGTAAGGCTAACCACACCTTGTCTTGCATCCACAGATGCATCTCTAGCAGGTCCAGGGAGGTGATCCTCCCCTTCTATGCGTCACTGGTCAGGCTGCGCAGTTGGAGTACTGCATCCAGTTCTGGGCGCCGGACATCAAGAGGGATGTGGCTAACATCGAGAGGGTTCAGAGGAGGGCCACTCGCATGGTCAGGGAGCAACAAGCCAGGCCCTATGGAGATATGACTGAAGGGCCTGAATTTATTCAGCCTCCACAAGAGAAGACTGAGAGGGGATCTGGTGGCCATCTATAAACTCACCAAGGGGGACCAGCAGAAAATAAGTGAGGTTCTGTTCTTCTGGGCACCACCTGGGATAACAAGGAATAATGGCCACAAATTGATTGAGAGCAGGTTCAGGCTTGATATCAGGAGGCATTACTCTATGGTTAGGGCTGCCATGGTCTGGAATGGGCTACCAAGGGAGGGAGGTGGTGCTCTCCCCTGCCTTGTGGGTCTTCAAGAGGAGGTTGGATAGACATCTGGCTGGGGTAGTATGATCCCAGCACTCGTACCTGCCCAGGGCAGGAGGTCTGTTCAGGTCCCTTCCGACCCTTGAAACTACGTGAACTATGGGTTCATCTAGTTTGGACTTAACCTCAGAGCATTTGCATGGATGTGAGAAGAAGTCTTTTCATCTCTCCCATGCTAGTGGAGCCTGTAATCTTCAGGGTCATTTGATGAGAGGCAAGGATTTCTTAGGGTAATATCTGTTAGTGGACCAACTATGTTGTTGGGATAAAGTTAGACAAGTTTTCGAATGTAAGACATTCTTCCTCAGGTGTCTAAATGTAGGAAGCCAGGCACAACAAATTAAGCTCAGCATAGGGGAGGGGCTGAGATAAATTTTCAGCATTTTTACCTGTGTTCCTGATGCAGCACCAGGTGCTTTTAATTAGTGAGCCGCACTAATTAAAAGCACCCAGGTGTCAAGTGTATCAGTGGTGGAGTGCACCTCTTCACTGAGAAAATGATGGCAGTGTGCTTTGAACTAAAGCACACAGAAAGTGTTTTAGTTCAACACACACCACAGCCATTTTCTCAGCACGGAGGCATGCTGCACCACTGATACATGTGGCACATGACATAAGGCTGCCAGAGGGCATCAATTTATGTCCTCCGGCAAACATGATTAATCGAGTCTGCTCCGACACGTTGGATTTCCAGTGTGTCAGAGCAGGGTCTCGGCACATGTGTAAGTGCCCACAGTTAGTAAAAGAAAGGAAGCTGAGTCCTAGGAGATTGAGGCCTATCAAAATGGGAAATGGTGGGTCAGTCTCACCTTTCTTGTGTGGAAGGTATGCAGGAATTAGACAAATTATAATGGTCCATAAATCCAATATTAGTGTTTAGTCCTTGGTTCTTAGTGTCCAGCCAGGTTATTAATTTTTCTTCCCAAGACCTGAGGCAGAATGTCTTACATTCAAAGCTTGTCTAACTTTATCTCTGCTACACAGTTGGTCCAATAAAATGGTCCAGAAATCCTTGCCTCTTGCATGATTTCTGGACCACGCCACCTACATCATCACTCTTACACTAGTGTAACGTGGAGGTTATTTGCCATTTTGCCATTACACAATGTAGTCTCAAACATTGGCATCTACAACCCCAACACCCTCCCCTTCTCCAGGGCCCCTTAGCAGAGGGAAGATGTAAATTAGCTAACGCCTTTGTGTTCTCTGGCAGTGAGAATAGGCTGGAACGCACACAGGCACATTCAGTTTGAAGTGTAAGTGCTCTTCTACCGATAACCCCAGAAGTGAGCGGCTTGCAAGGTGTATTTGGTAGCCGTGTTGGTCCGAGACAAAAGAAATGCAAAACTTTAGAACTCTTGGTTCAGAGATCGTACCTTTTTGTCTCAGATGAACACAGCTACCAAATACAGCCCTGAAACATGGAAGATGCTGAATTTTAGCCAATTTTAGATTTAAACTTCACTGCTAAATACCAAGAAAGATTTCTACACCTTCCTGCCTTCTGATGCCACCAGGGAAGGAATCCTGCCTGATCTGCACATTAAAGAGTAATTCACAAAGTGTCACAAAGACACTCTTACAGACCCATAGGAACAGACTTCTACCTTCAGCTTCCTCTGTGCAAAAATGAAGTTTATTTTCTACCTATGGGGACTTTTAACCATCTATAATTTTCCCTGAGCCTGAGGAAGGGCATGTGTGCCCGAAAGCTTGCAGCAAAAGATATATATTTTTTATGATTACTTATTTGGTTTAATAAAAGGTACCGTCTCAGAACCAAGAGTCTAGGGTTTTGCATTTCAGCTTGCTAAGTAGCACTGCCGTTGGGGTACTGAGCCATTTAAATATGAATCCTTTATTACTTCTATTGCATTTGTAGATTTAGAAAGTAGAGGCCCAGAGCGAAAAGAAAAAGTAGGAATTGAGGAAGAAAGAGACTGAAGAGCATAAAAAAGTCGGAGCAGTTCTTTCTTAAAAGGGAAACATGGATTTTTTTGAGTAAAATGGCTGTTTTGTGGTAAGGTACAAATGCATTATTTTTATCTGGACTACTAAGACAAGGAACATAATTGCAACATGGTGCCATGTCTGTGGCCTTTGCTGTTGTCGTGTGCTTTTAATCTTGTCCATTAAAAACCAGGCAAACATAATGAAATGATAACTTTCTAGCATAAGTCACAGCCAAATATAATTGTCCTTAGGGAACAGAAATGAGATAGCACTGTGCTGCAGCCGGCAGAGAAGATGGGAAAAGGTTGGCTCTTCAGGGCTGGATTCTGATGGTTTTACTCAGCGGCCCTCAACTTTTTTAAGCTCAAGGCCCCCTTGGAAAAAGCCAGCTCTTTGCTTCCACTCAGATTTTGACTTCAGGAAAATAACCTTCTTTTGCAGAGAGCTCAGAAAGACCCCAGCGGGGCAGGATGGCTTTGGCACAACCCAGTCCTAACTGCAGCCTCTGGGTTTATCCCGTGAATCACGTTTGCGCACCTAACAGCCCTGACACAGCGTGGCACCGCAAAGGGGTCTCATGGCATCGCAGCTGCCTGCCGGCGAATCGCTGCCTTCAGGCCCTGCCATGTGCCCAAACGAAAGCTGGCCCGAAACCCGCTCTAGAGCTGCTGCGTCTTTTCCAGCACAAACTTCATGGCTCCACGGCTCTTTTTCTAGGGAGGGTCATTTTGATCACGTGATAAGTACTGGGCATGTGGCTGTTCAACATTTATTGCACAATTCACGGGTGAGCTGTGCGTTATATGTGACGTGTGCCGAGGGCTACAACGCCCTCCTTGCGTGCTATACATGATGTGTGCCAAGGCGCGGGGGGGCACTTAGAGACACCATGTTGCCTGCTATATGTAACGTGTGCCGGGGGGGAGCGGACACCTTGTTGCGTGTTATATGTAACGTGAGTCAAGGTGAGCGCGGGGGTCCCCGGAGACCGACTCACCCCTCCCCAGCGCAGCCCGGAACCGCTACACCTGCACTTGCGTCCCGCGCGGGCGTAGTCGCTCGGCCGGGGGCGTGGTCAGCACCGCCCCGGCTCCTCCCCAGAGGGCGTGGCGCGGTAACGTCGCGGCGCGTGAGCTTGCGCGCTGACGTCGCGCGTCGCCGGGAGGCGGAGGCGGCGGCGCCGGGAGCCGGGGATGGAGCAACCGCGCCGGCATCGGGGCGGCCGCGACGCCCCCCGGTGAGTGCCCGCCCTGGCCCGGCCCGGCGGGGGAGGGGCGCCGCGGGGCCCGGCCGGGCACAGGCTCGGGCTCCTCTGCCGGGGCGGGGACAGCCGGGGCCTTAGGGGCGCGCCGGTGCGGGTTGTGTGTGCTGGGGGCGGGCGGGTGGCGGCTCAGGGAGACCCCGGTGTGCGCTGTGTGTAACGGCGCGGCGCTCAGAGAGACCCCCGGTGCAATGGGAGTCTCCAGCAGGGACAGACGGAGGGGCTTAGAGACCCCAGTGTGCGTTGTGTGCAACGGGGCCCGGCGGGGTCTTAGAGACCCCGGGGCACGGTGTGTGTAAGGGGGGTTGGGGGGACTTGGAGACCCCGGGGCACGGTGTGTGTAATGGGGGCTGGAGGGGGTTAGAGACCCTGGTGCATGCTGTGTGTAACAGGGCCTGGGTGGGGCTTAGAGACCCCCGTGCATGCTGTGTGTAATGGGGGCTGGGGGGGTTAGAGACTCCGGTGTGCACTGTGTGTAATGGGGGAAGGAGTAAGCAAAGAAGACCCATAGACAGAGCAGGGGCAGCACTGACCACAGCCTGCTTGTGTAAAGGGGTTTTGTCTCCACCCAGTCGCAGCCCTCAGCGCTGGACCAGCCAGGTCTTCCTGAGCCAGAAGAGGCAGCATTTGGAGCCACAGCTACTCATCGCTTTTTTCAGCTTTAGCTAGGCGTCTTATCTGGAAAGCTAAAAACCAACCTGAGGGCAGCCTGAGGAGGCCATGGGTCCTTAGGAAGGGGCAGGAGGCAGAGGAAGTGGTGGAGACCATCTTGTGTGCACCAGGCTGGTCAGAGCAACACTAGAGTAACAAACAGGCTTTCCTTCCTACCCCAGGAAAGTTGCAGAGGGGATGGGGTTGAAGTAGATTAGCCTGGATGTCCTGCCCTTGCATCACCCAGGAGAACTGCCCCTATCTTAGCTTGAGGATGGGGCAGGCACAGGATGGGACACTGAGCATCTTGGTGCAGTAGAAGCCTTTGGTGGAGACAAAATCACGTCGCGTTTGTAACCCTCTCAGTTGCGGTAGCAACCATCTGCAAGTGGGCCAATGAAGTCTCATCTTTCTAAGCCTGAACAGGCAGCATTAGTGCTGCCCTGGCTACTCTTAGCTTTTCCCAGCTTCAGCAAGGTTGAAGGAGGAAGCTAAAAATCGGCTTTTTTTACTTCAATCAGCCTGAACAAGCTTTGAGTATCAGTAAAGGCATTCATGGGAGAAGAGGGATCAGAGACCGTCCTATGTGCACCACGATGGTCAAAGCAGTGCTAGTGTAACAGACTTCTTCCCCCTTGGAAACATCCTAGAGGAGATGGAGTAGAAGTAGAGCAGTCAGGACATCCTGTCCTGGCAGCCACTAGAACTGCTCACCTCTAGCTAGTTCTGTTTGACTGCTCGTAGCTTGAGGATGCGGTAAAGCCTTTGAATAGGCTGTTTGCTGATATAACTTGGTGGAAACCTGTGTGCGTTCTTCTGCCCTGGTGGTCACCACGTGTGGAGCTGATTCTTTTGCTGGCCCGTTTCCTTGGAAGCACTCCCTCCAAATCATTTTTCTCTCACTTTGGGAAGTAAGTTCAGCTCCCTAGCAGACAGCTTTCTATCAGAGTTAACTCTGGTGGCTCAGTGAATTACACTATGGAAATGGCAGATACATGGCAGAAAGTTAGAAATTGATGATACTTTTAGTTCTTGATACTGTCTAGGCTCAGTGATAAACCACTTTAATAATAAGCAAGGGGTGTGTGCTTAGTATGAAGAGGTATCTAATATTTTTAGGCTGTATATTTGTTTTTTTTTCTGCCAGAACAAGCTACCCGTTATACAAATTTAATATTATTTATACTAATCCTACCAGCTAGTCCTAACAAACCAGACCTACCAGCTAGTCTTTAACAAGTATTAAAAATGATAGGTCTTTCAGTGATTCATGCTTTGGACCTGTAGTGTAACTGAGTCTCAGCTACTTGTAGTTTTTAATTGCTGTTGATTTACTGACTTAAGGAGATTATGCTAGGTGTGTTCTAAAGACAGCAGTTTTATCTCATCCATCTATACGCTGCACTGTGCTTACAGATGACTTTACTGGACTACCTTTGCTGTTTGCTTCTGAAATTGGCCATCTGAGTGAGCTGCCTGTTCAGAGTTTTTGCTTCAGTTAACTATGCACTACACTGTGTACTGGTACTCTGCCATCCTTGTAACCAAGCACAACAACTGTTTGATAAAAAATCACTGGTAAAAACAGAGTTAAAGAAATGTTAAGTGGCGTTCAAAGGCAGAATTCCTCAGCTAGATTTCTACCTTTGCAAGGGCTCCTCCTCATTCACTAGTGGAGTTTTATGGCCTCCATCCTTCTCATGGTATCTTGTTACCTATATGGAAACTCCCTTCACTTAGTTTCATATTCTAGCCCCCCTGTTCCCCACCCATCTTTTTTCTTTCTTTTGTTTTTATTTAGGAGGAGGGGAAAAAACTGGGTTTGAAGATTGAGATTCCTGATCTTGGTTCACAACTCATTTATGAGCTGTGAGTAGCTTCACTTTGCTTGGCTCTGTTTCTTCACCCATAATATATGGATGCGTGCTCTTGTCTGCATATGCCTTACAGGGTTGTCATGAAGTCTACTGAATGATTGCAGAGCACTTGGGGTACCTATAAACATGCAGCAAGGCTGCATTGTACGAAAATGGGGGAAATGTGTTGTAAGGAGTAGATATGTTTTCCTTCTGAACTGATAAATGACCAGGGATCCTGGTTTTTTCTGGTTAAAAAAACAATCCCCAATTTTCAAATTAAAATAGTAACTCAAAATCCACATTTTTTCCATGATCAAAATGAAATGTGGTGTTTCATTGTGGGGGGCAGGGGTTTATCAGAGAAAACCCAGGATCCCTGTAAATGACTCTCTTGTTAGCCATTCAGGAGCCCCTTTTTGTGCCCAGTCTCCATTGTGTGGACTATGCTTCATCCCCAGCATCTCCATTTGTTTCTGGCTTGTAGCAGATGCTAGAAATCGAAATCTGGAATGTGGCTGCATGTGTTCAGTTGCACTCCTGCCGGGAGTATGTGCTATCTGTTGTCCAGCTTTAGTGTCTTCATGCACATTGCCTCTAGTGAAGTTCACTTTGCCAACAACTTCTTTTAGATCTTTCCCTTCTCTCCCACAATGAAGCTAGTTAAAATGCCTTATTTAATGTACCTCTAGCATTAGAATGGCAGAGTCATGTCACTTCAGTTCAACTGGGATATATTTTATAACCCCCAAAGTTGGTAAATTGGCTTTTTATTAAAAAGTTGAGGCCAGAAATGTAGTGTATACGCTGGAGCCTGAGGTCAGTGTTTACAAACTTGGGAGTTTCATCCTAAATGCTTTATTTTAGAATCTAAGAAAAATAATGTTACCATGTTTAAGACAACAGATATTGTTGGTACACAGTGAATCTGTTCAACAAAAACTAGATTATGAACAACTCCCCATGGGAGGGGGTGGGACTCGATGATCTGCTCAGGTCCCTTCTGACCCTACCAACTATATGTTTCATGAGGTGTACTCTTTTGCTCAGGTAAGTTAGAGTGAGAGGTCAGCAGATTCCTGCTATGCAAGAAGGAAATGTATTAAATTGCCAGAAGTAGTCGATTAATGTCAGTCTTCAAGCTGTTTATAATGCTTGACTGAGATGGTTTAGTCAGGGATGATTGTGCTTTGAACAGGGGACTAGTCCCTTCCAGCCCTGCTTTTCTGGGCTTTGCTTTGACTATTTTCCTTTCCTTTTATAAAATGCTGCTGTTTCAAAAAAACAAACAAACAAACTTCTAAAGGCTGTACCGAAATACACAAATGTATTTCTCCTATTGCAGTCCTTAGGGGCCTGGTGGTGAACCAGAGCCACGCTGCAAACGCAGAGCACAAAGGTGTTGCCTGCCCCAAATAAATTCATCTATATGATGTGTCCTTCAAAGTAAATTAATTAATAAGGCTGAAACTCTTGAGTGCTTGTGTAGAACAGCATATCCAATATAAAACATCCCAGGTCACATTTTGGGTCCTCTCCTTCCTGCACTGACTTCCATTGTTCACTGACCCTTTTTACCATGAGTTTGGGTTATTCCTTGGTGCATAACATAGCCTGTCTCTTTAGTGGTGTGGTGACAACATAGGTCATGGAACTAGGGTACTAAAGGATGGTATGGAATATTTAGGTTGTTCCCAGGATTCACGTTAGCTGGGCTAATGTGCCCATCCTATTGTTTAGCAATGAAGGAAGGTATAAATAAGAATTGGTTCTCAGGCTACTAATAGCAATAGAAGGTGATATCCTCATTTCTGGGTTAATATTACATTATCCTAGGTAGATTTAACTGAATACTTAGGTTTTCCAAAGTGTAAAATATTCTGTCCTGTATCTGCCTTAGGTCTTCAGGATGTAAATTGAACTCGTACTTAAGTTATCCTCAGTACAGTGCCTTAACTGCAGGTTCATTTTTTGTCAGTTAGTAGCAGTGTGAACTTTTGCTCAGTTTCATGGCTACTGTTCAGGAACTATGGGTAGTTGCTCCGGTGTATGTGACTAGCCTAAATGGAAGCAGGTAATTATGCTATTTGCAGGAAGACAGCCACTTGCAGGGAGAGTGGCTGCAGGAAAGGGTAGTAGAGACCCTCCTGTAGTCATGAGGGAGATGGTGGGGTGGCAAATAATAGCAACCTTTTATCTATGGGGCAGAGGGAGGTTTAAATTTATCAGAAGTTGAAAAAGATTTAAATATGTAATCAGGCTTCAGGGAAGTATGCTGGTGAGAAATATGGTATGGTGTGGGCACTACATTGGGAGTAATTTTTATAACTTCTAATGCTTGCTTCATGGTGTAAAGTGCATTCCTGTCTTTACTTGGATCAGATGACAGATTTCTGGTGGGGAAAAAAGTCCTCCTCTAATCTTAAAAATAAAGAGTTAAAGGCTTGTTCTTGCAGGACAAGCTGATCTGATTTTTTGCTAAATTCAGACCATATTTCTAAACAAATACATGTGGAGTTTATACAAGCATTTACCACACCTGCTTTTGCATGTACAGTAATTCTGAATGGCTGAATTTATGGCCACAAGATTATGAAAATTTGGGTCTTAGACTCCTGGATGTGTGGATGAATTTTTCTTATTTGAAATGTGGTACTCTTACTGTCTTCTAATTGCCTTGCTTAGTTCATAATCAGAGTGGGGGTGGGGAGATTGGGATGTTTAAAGATTATGTAAGATTCACCCAGCTATTATGGTTAAGGGGAGCAGGGAGTTAATTTCTGAAAGCTGTCTCTTGAGTTTGGGTTTCATCTCTGTGTTGCAGCTAGCAAGCTTGGATGCTTATGTTAAAAGCCCAGTGTTCACAGTAATAGTTAATGCTCTGTCCCCTGCATCATACTGTAAAGCATGAATCTACGCTGCTGATTCACAGCTGATCAGCCATTAATGGGTTTTCTGTTTCTTGCTGTGCTTGTTTAATTCCAGCAGGTCTTATTCCTATACAAGGAAGCTTTTTTGCCAAGGCTTGCTCTGCACTGATCTGCACTATTGATGACAGTTGTCTGCAAATGTAGAAGACCATTTTTGCATCCCAACCCTCAGATGGTTTCCCATCTTTGTCTTTTGAATGAAGCCTTTTTGAAGATTTTGGATTATAACTGCGAGTGTATCTATGCAAGGAAAGAAGAGCTAGTGTGGATATCTGTTTGAGGTATGTATATCTATTACTCATAATGCACTTTTTAAAGAAAGTGGTATTTCCTGTCTGTTTAAAGAAAAGAAAATAAAGTAATGGCACTTGGCGGAGGGAGGGAGAAGTTGGCGTTGCTGCATTAGCGTCCCCTTGTCTTAGTTGAGCTATGTCTTGATTTGACATGCGGTTGCCCTTAAATACAAATTGCTAAAATATAAAGAACACAGTAGAATAAATTTAGTTGAATATGCATATGTTCACTGGTGCATTACAGACACCAGAATATCAAAACGGCATTAGATGTGAGCTGACCTGATTTGAACCTCCTGTGGAAACGTTCAAAAGTTTCCTTTTAGAATAGTGAGTAACTTTGTACAGTGTAACCTCAGCCCTTTATCCACATGTTCACTCCTTGGTAGTGCTTAAAATTTTATAAAGCTTTTTATCTTCAAAGTATTTAGCTAACATTAGCTGAATTTCACAATCCTCTTGTGAAGTAAGTGTCTGCATCTCTAAGATATGGAGAAGATGGGGAATTGGAGGAAATGAAAAGATCTCCTCAGAATCAGAAAGTGGCTATTTAACCATAGCTAAACCAGGACATCCCATTTCTCTGCCCTGGTCACGCATCGTGAAAACCATTGACCCAGGAGGAAGGTACATTGCACTTCATCCCAGGATTTTAAAATGTTCTGTGCTTGTTGGCGCATGATACCTTGCAGTACCTCTTTGTGAGTTATGAAAATATATCCAACCTATAGAAATTTACAGCCTCAGTAACTGAGGTATAAAAGTCTAGAGCAGCCAGGACTCTTGTCCTTTGTGTTAACTGCAAGACTGCCTTGCTCGTATAATGTGATACGAATATCAAAGTGTCCCGACTGTCCCAAGGGCTAGAAAGCAGCAAGCTGTTTGTCTGACTACTTCCTGTCTTCGGGTCATATTTAGCTGAGTCTTTCTAATAGTAAAAAATGAAATAAAAAATTGGAGCCTCAAATGTGATACTGCTGCCATCCATTAGGGTTGTATCTTTAGGCCTTGAAGTAATTGTGTGCATTGATATTACCTACTGACATTTTTCCTTTATGATTTTTTATAAATGTTACTGTCTCTTTCTTTCCATCTTCAGCTTTCATCCTCTAATGCTCACACTAATGCTCATTGGCAGTGGCAGGCAGCTTCGCTGTAGTGGAATTTAGCCAGACCAGTTTACTGTTCTGAAAAGGTGCAATTCTTTGCTTAAAAACTCACAAAGCTGGTGCACTGAAGTGGTGTATAACTGTCACCTACAACCTGTTTATGAGATTAATGTTTGTACTGGCTGAATGCATATGGTGCAGCATACATAACCCCTGAAATTCAAATGGAGAGGAAGAGAAACTTTTTAGTGCAGGAAACCAACTCTACTGCCTAGGTTACCCTCTGAGGCAGTTGTCACTTTCAGGTTAGACTAGACCTGGGAAGGAAGTAGATTTTCTGATCAAAATTTTTCAAGGTTATTTTTTCTATGAAAGAAATGGAGACCTATGCACTTATTGAGAATATCCAGTAATCCCATGGCTGGGGCTCTTGCCAGAGATGTGAAGACCATGGCTTATGTCTTTGCTTATACAAGAAAATAAATAATCTTTTGCTGGAGTAGGGACTCAAACTGTGGTCTTCCACATCCCAGGTAAGTGCCCTGACCCCTGTGCTGTTGGCTGTTGTGTGGTGAATGAGGGTGTCTGATTTTTGGCTAAAGCAATTGTGGCTCGTAGACAGAGGTGATGTCTTTTATTAGACCAACAACATTTTTGCAAAAAAATTTCTTTAATGCAAGCTTTTTGCCTTGAAACTGATTTTTGGCTAAAACTTTAGCCCATATTTAAAATAACTGGGTACCCACAGAAGTATTTGGTTTTGATGAATTGGCATTTTCTGTAAGAAAAAATACTTATTTCATTGCAGAACTTCTGCCTTGCTGTGCCTCGGAGCACGTCGGGAGACCTAGATTCTATTCTTGTCCCTGTCCAAGACAAGTGTGTGATCTTAAGCAAGTCCCCTAACCTTATTTTACAGTTGAGATAACCCAAGCACAAAATGTGATTTGCAATCCTTTGTAAACACTAAACAAGTCTGTGAAAGGTGTTATTTAAATACTGCTTTGCCTTAACTTCAGTACATGGGGTTGTGCTGTGAATAAGTCTGAATATTAAAGAAGTTTGCAGTTGAAGTTAATTAGGGGCTAAAAGTGACCTTTTTTGCTTGCAATAAAAGATAGTCTGAGAGATTACTTTGTATGGTATGTCTGGAGGGAACAGCATATCAAAAAGATGATTTCCTTACTGGTTAGATAGTGTCTCTCTCTCTCTCTCTCTTGAAGGAAAAAGAAAAAATACTTCCCAATTATGGGGCTGAGAAGTGTGGCATGAGTGATGTATTGACATGGGTTATAGTCATGTGAGCAGATGTCATGAGACAACAGTGTGACTATTTCAGCAGGATTATGAAAGTGTTAAAATGCAGCACTTCTTGGTTATGAATTTGTTTGCTCCCATTTTCTTTATTAGTTTCTCAATCTTACTTCATTGTCATGTTCTTGAAACAGTTGACCCCCAACAATATTATAGTAGTTTGGAATATTAAAAGTCTGAGTCTTTGCTGTTTTTAATAGATAAAGCCTCCCATATAGAAATGTTAAAGCAATTTATGAACAAAGCTGGGGTATTCTTGGAAAGTAAGCGATTTGTTTTCTTAACTATAAGAAAAAGTGGTTACAATTGCACTACACAACAAGACTGAGGTGGTACAGTGACTAAAATGTAAGTGTCTTGACTCCCAGCCTCTGTCTCTGACAGCTAGACTGCACTAAGTAGTCAGGCGGTTAGTGTGTATGTGCCTGTGTGCCCAAAATGCAAAAATGTTTTTTCTGTCTGAACTTCAAGAACTACTATGTGAGCCTAGTCTAAGTCAGTTAACCAGTATGTTTTCAGGACCAGTCTTTGTTTCTGCTGCATCTAAAAGGATACCATTTTCAATCACCTGTCAGCTCTTACAGGTTTTTTTTTTTGCTCAATTAAGGGTGCCCCAGAGCTGCTGTTCCTGGTAGTTGCCACTGTCATTAAAAATAGATGAATTATTCACTACTTAAAACTTTATGCTTCACTGGCTATTGATTGATCCTCCAGTCCTGCAAATGTGGTTCTTTCACTAATGTACTCAAAAATGTGTGCTGTATATCATCTTGCAAGCCTTCCTCTAAGGGGGAGGCTACAAATTTGTAAGTTAAGAAACTTGTTACCTCTTTGTTACTCTTTCTGTTGCAAAATTTCTTTTAAAAATGATGGTGCAGTATTATGTGTAGACCTTAAGTGGATAAATGCAGTTATTCAGATAAATTAAAAAAAACCCCTATGATTCAGTAACAAAGAATCATGGTCATATTATGGGCATGTAGTCTGGCTCTCCCCATTGTGTATCTTCAACTAATGCTTGTATATAGTCACGGTTTTATTTGCTAAAGTCTCACTTTTATCTGTATGATAATGTCTCTCCAGTTTTTTTATTTTAAGCTGGCTTGAGATCATCACTTTGTCCAGAGAAACAGTTTGAGCTGTCATTTTGTGTGTTTGTATTGATGAAGTATTTTCTTGTGTTGATTCAGATTGGGAGTGGCTGCATTTAGGTAGACAGCATTTTTATAATGATGATAAGCTTTGGCCAGACTAGCTCACTGAGATTGTAAAAGTGTCTAAAGAGGATACCAGCTGCTTCCTAAGAGTTGGATTTAATGCACCTTAAGCTTGCTAAAAAAATTAACATAATTGCTAACAATTCAAGTGAGGGCAGATTGCCAGCATCCTTCAATGAATAGCCGATAAGCCTTGCTCAAGAAATAGCAAAATCACCAGTTGGAGACTATTTGTGGTGCCCTTTTTGTTTTTTCATTTTTTAGCAATATTATTGAGGAGATGGGGTGACAAGACAATAGCTCAAAAGTTTTCTATTCACCCCCCCCCCTCCCTTTGTTATAAGAAATATTTTTGGGATCCCTTCGTTTATGGAAATAATGGTCACAGCTCTTGGCCATTGAGAATGTTAACCTCAAAGATAAAAGCCACTCTTTAGCAATGTCTGGAGGCCTCTTGAGTTCCTTCAGTACTTTTTAAGCGTTGGTGTTGGGCTGGAAATCTGGTTTTCTTCATTTCCCATCAGTAGAGCTTAGTTCTCTGTGCTGTATTCTTCCGCTGATAAGTTTCATTATTAGTCTTCGCTAGGTCAGTATTTCTGATGTGGTTTTTGCTCGGCAAGATAAATTTGCTAGTGTGAAGTTCTTAGTACTCAGGTAACTTTTTATACCACAGTGCAGTCTTCACTGTAGAGCTGCCATCAGAAATACCGTGGGTGGTATTGAGTAACTGCTCTTCCCAAATCTATAGCGCTGATTCACCTCCTGGATTTGTTTTTTGTTCATGTATTATGTATTCAAGTACATAACAATTTTAAACCTTTTCCGTATGACTTGGTGTACAGTTTCATTGTTCCCATTACCTACCCAGCATGAAGTTTGCTGAAGTTTGGTAGTATCAGTGGACTAACTTTAGTTTGGCAAGGATAGTGCCTGAGGAACGTGATTTTTGGAGAGCTTTGAGGTGCATTATTTAAGGGTATTTTTGAAGCCCCACTTTATTCTTGGGGTTTCACCTTGCTTCAGAAAGAGAGATGTTTTTCCCACTGGGATTTTATGTCTGGATTGGGATCACTTCTCTCAAGTGTCGTCTATTCAGATTTATCCTTGACTTCATGACCTTCAGATTAGGTTACTGCAGGGCTAAATGGGAAGCTGCTGCTGAAGGAGAATGTGATGGCTAGCTGCTTAGCAGGGCAGGCTGCAGGGACTGTATTCCATGCTGGCATTTGATGTTTAATAACATCTCGGCTAGCTTCGTATTTGCTACTGGGTGGAATTCAGGATGTTGATATCAAGTCCCCAGCTATTTGGGACAGTTAGTTAGTTGACGATTGATAGATTCTCTGTGTGCCCCCTTCAGCAGTGGAGGTGAACAGTATACTTCTGCTAATCAGTCTGGAATACAGGCCTCACGCAAACTTTAACTCTTCCATTTTTCAATGGGTTTTAGCCTGATAAGATTGCAAGCATTTTTTTTTCTCTATCAAGTGAAAATGTCTGAAGATGGACTGACACATTACTCAGTTCAAAATTGCAAGAGACCATTTAATAATCTTTGTATGAGGAGGATGACAGCTGGTCACAAGCTGTTAAGCTGTACTTTTAGTTTTGCTGATGCCTGGATGCTGATTGGCTGTTGGTTGCTAGGCTCTTTTAAACCAGTTATTGTAGTATGATATAATACTGAGATTTCCACAAACTGGTGGCAGTTACTTGAAGACCAGGAAACTTCCCTTACAAGGAACTTTGTTTTATAGTTTTTTTAGGTGGAGACATGATTGTGCAGTATATAAACATAAAATGCTGGCTTCAGAACCATTTACTCCAGAGGAGCTGTTAGCTAAGGGTGACCTAATGCAACCTTCTCTGATCAAGTGCCACAAAACATGCACTTACTGGTCCAGAGGCTTTTTATGGAGATGCTACCAGGTGAAGACAGTGCAGTTTGCAAATCATAAAAATTAAGGGTAAAGCCAAGAAGCTGCACCTGTAAGGAGACTGATTAATATTTGGCTGCTTGATTGCAGTTCTAGTTTCTAGGCTCTTCTGACGAGTTTGCAATGCTATTTCCCCCACCCCCAGTCTTTTTTGGAGTTTTATTACCTGGAAGATGTCACAGCCTTTTTTAATTTATGAAAAGTGTGTGTGCGCATGTGCAGGCTAACATACAAGTC
>NW_017728917.1:497080-503083 GCF_001723895.1 Crocodylus porosus
TTTAATGTTACAAAGAGGAGCTTGGCTTCAGCAGTATACTTTCTTGACTATTTTATTTTAATACATGCAATAAAGTTAGTGAAAGAAACATGACTTGGGATTTTCTAACAAGAAACATGGGTCCAGAATCCTTGAGGACCTGAATCAGAACTTTAGATAGTCAACCCCAATGCCTGATCAAGCCCCGGCCCCCTCCCTCCACACACACATACCATTAACTGCAGGTTCTGAGGAGCCCCTGACATAGCTCGAGCTTCTCTGTGGACCATCTAGGTTTCTGCAGTGTGCATGCATGCAAGTTTAACAGAATAAGTTCATTGTGCCACAATAACAATGAAAGCTTATTTACTCATGCTTTGGCCAGCAATTGGTAGGTGGGGAAAGTTGGCTCCTTTAGAAATGGGCCTGTTAGTAACTGACAACATCATCTAGGTCTCATTTTTTCTGTGTTAGTAGCTATAAGCCCAAAATGTCCTTGCAACAAGCTTATAGGCATCAGACCATTGAAGTGGCAGTATAATTGTGAATGCATCTAGATGTCTGAACAGTGGTTACAGTTCTAAAAAAACAATGCAACTGACCTAAAAGTTAGTTCTTTATATAACCCTGTAGAAACACTTCCTTATAAATAAGTAGAAGTTTTGGGAAAACCAGCCCTTCCTCCTTGAGCACAAAATTCATGCCGGTCTTTAATATGATGAAAAATCCCATCTGTTTGTTGGGCAAATTGTTACAGAGGTGATCGGGTAAATCAGTGTGTGTACTCTGTGGTAAAGTTGGTTGGTAGCACTAGGCTCTTTTTATAAGATGTCAGCTGTGTCCACACTTGATCTTATCAATCAAGTGTTCCTCTGGAAAGATAAATGGTGAATTTGAACTATATATTGACTGGCTAAGTAAGCTATTGAAACTTGATAACAGCATGTCGAAACAACTTACTCAGTTATGTGTTTTGAAATACAGCAGTAGGCTAGAAAATGGCTGTAAAAATGAAGTCCAGATAGTGAACCTTGAGAACTCCCCGCCCCACCCCCAATGCCTAAACTTGATCTGCCTCTTGTAGTCCATATCCTCCTACCAAGATGATCAAAAGGGATTTGGGACAATTAAAAACACTTACAGTGTAAACTACAACACTTTTCCCATTTGTCTTCTGTCTGACAGGAGTTGGGAGAGTCAAAGTTTGTTTCTCTTTGCTGTTGCAGTAAAGCATGACTGCTCAGGACCATCTTTACATCTCCATCTCAAACACTGTATAATGTCATTATGAAGCAATACGATGACATAAGTTTCTGAAATGTCTTTTTTCGTCTTTTATAATACTGATTTTTGTTAGTCTATGGGGTAATGTTCCTTTTAAATAGACATAAATGTTTTTCAGTCCCCAAAAGTATAAACCCACTGACAGAGCCATCCCTTGCAGAGAGCGGGGTGGGGAGCAAATTGGGGCAACCACCCTGGACCCTGTGCTTTGGGGGGGCCCTGCGGATAGTGCTGAGGGTGCCACCATTCTGCACGGCCACCAAATGCCACCAGCTTTGCTTTCTGGATGCTCGCTGCCACCCCCCCACACAGACCCCACATACCTCTAGGATCGGCCCTGCCCACTGATGTCTTTTTGACCTTGTCAAAAAGAACATTTTAATCATTTAATACAATTATTGTAGAAGGTTTTTCATATCTCTGCAACGATCTGGTTTGCCTCTTCTGAACGCTGTGACCCCAGCCCCCTTTTCCTGAGAAATACTCCCAGGTGGGAGTGGGGTAGACACAGATCAATTATTCATGAACAAAGTGACTTGAGGCATTTGCAGCCCCACTCTCATTGCATCACTTTCAGCAGAAGTAACATAGATTGCTACTGTTGTGTGCTGCACAATATTGAACAGGAAGTTGCTTGCAGGTTGTGGGTTTTTTTTCTTTTGTTTTTTTTCTGCATGTTCAGCTAATGCACTTTAAATACCCCATGTGTGACAATTTGAAAAGAGCATTGCTAATTTGCATAAAAACTTAAGAGCCTTTAGGGGAACATTGAGTTTTGCAGATCACTGACTAACAGTAGAAACTAGATGCTGATGAACAGAAGTGCAGTTCCCAGCATACTCATGACAATGTGATCTCACATGCTCATGTAATATTCAAGAGGAATGTGTCATGCTAAACTGTTGGGTTGTAAAGATCATGCAGCGGACTCTTGTAACGGGAATCAGCTATTGCTTCAGGCGTGACTTTGGCAAGTAATAATGACAAGTTACTGCTTAATCTGTGTAATCACTTTTCCTCTCTTTATCCACAGCTGCCTTTTGCTCTCAACATCAGAACTCTGGAAGTTCCCATGGCAGATGCACAATGTCATGTAAAACCACAATGGTAGGGATTGTGGTTAGCTAAAGAGAGGTTGCCATTGCTTTCTAAACAGTTAGTTCCCAAACTGTTTGAACTTGTCAACTCTGAATTTCTAATGGCTCACCATGCCCACTAATCAAACTTTAACTTGAAATAATTTATACGTTGCAAAGCTGCATTGGGTCCAGAACAATATGAAGAACAGCTGTGGACCGCTTTTTACCATAGCCTCATGGACCACAATGTGGGAATCAGCGGTCTGGAGAATTGAGCTATAAATTGTCACTGTAGGGAGATACTGCAATTTACTGTTGTGTTCATCACATTTAACATATATGCAGGTAATTAATATGAGCAACACATGAAAGCTAGAAAAAAATTAAATAGGGCTAAGCTATGCAAGAAGGAGGGTGTGTGTACCTCAAAGCCAGTAACATTAATATTAGCAGCTTCCCTAACTCTAGTTGTAGCTTATTTGTTATGTTGCTTTTGGGGGATTTGCTTTTATTATAAACTTGTTCCATTGGAAATGGGGGAAACATAGTCTCTGAGCTTTTCCTGTGCCTGGATGCTTAACTGTTACGCATACACATTTAAATCAACTGGATTTGAGTTGACTATATCAGTAATTCAGTTAAAATTCCTATATTAAATCCCAAATCCAGTAAAAGTGGTATAGTTAGTTTTAAATGGGCTTTCTAAGATATAATAAAATACCATGTTAAATAACAAAGTTACAATACTTATTAATGACTGCACCCACACAGCAATTACAGTTGCGTCCTGCCAGCGTTAAAATTCTCACTTGCTGTCTGTCTATCTCTGCTTAACCCATGGATTCATGAATGATTATCATGCTTGTACCTGATATAATAAAACAACCCATTGCCTATTCCATAACTAAAGGGCGCATATTAATTTCTACATCTGCCTTAGTGCATATAGAAATCGGTGAGTTAAGTTCAGTTTTTATGTGACCAGACTGCCAGAAATGCGTTTAAAGAGCTAGAGTCAGGGTACAAGTGACCACAGCTGCATCTGTTAAATTCCTTTGCTTCCTCAAACATAACTGGACCTTTAGGACAAAAAGGCCCACAGAACAAAATTAATGTTAGTGTAATTATTTCTGTTAATGTTTTACCATTACAGACCAAAGAAGTTCAGCCGTAGGTTCCCTTTAAAAACCTTTCAGCTGAGATCAGTTACCTTCATGAATATCTGACTTTGCAGTGAATTATTTAAACTTTTTTAAGCCGGCACGCTGCAACGTTGCCAAGGAAGTTGATCTGAGGATCTACTGTTTTCTGATCAGGCTTCGTAGCTCAAAACATGCACTTCTAAATTGCCTACCATTTGGAGGCCTTAAATCAGTGCACAAACAATAAAATAAACCTTGACATCCTTGTGATGTATGTCAGATGGGGAGCCAGAGATCAGCTGACTTGCTGTATACCTCCAGGTGTGTCTGTAATGTAACTCGGATAGAAATTATGGAGCCAGGCTCCATATCATGTGCTTTTATTAAGACAACATGATATCTCTAGAGGCCATGGAGGGATGGGAATTGTACAAAACTAATTTCCATTTCCATGAAGCTCTGTACATACTACTTCTACAAACCTGTTTTGCTGCTCTTCCCTGACTTAAATTACATTTTACATGTAATCCATGTAGGATTAATTCCTTTGCCCAAATTGGAAGGCCAGATCTATTAAAACAGTCAAGCTCCAAACCCAGGTCTTTAGTGTGATATCAGCTAATAAACCAAGAGCAGTTTAAAATGACGAATTTAGTCTCACGAGGAGCAAGCAAGTTTTGCTTCCTGATTAGTTGAGTAGAGAAAAATGGTCCATCATGTTAGTCTGAAGTCAGACCCTGTCTTCTGCCTGACCATCTGAGAGAAATAAAATCAGGAAAAGAAAACGGAGAGTTAAGTAGGGTAGGGTAGCAGCCTTTCAGATTCAAGAACTGGTAAAGCAACATAAAGAGGTAGTTAGCCTTCTTAATCTGAAATCAGGCAGAAGGCAGGGTGGATTTGTACCTATGGACTAAATCAGAGGTATATAACATAAGCTTTTGTGAGCTCTGACCTTAGGCTCATGAAAGGTTATGCCATAAATCTGTGACTTTTTTAGTCTATAAGGTGTATATCTACTTTGCCTGCTGAGGTAGCATAAGCCAAGCTTCTGTAGAAGTCATTAGCTAGCTAGCGGTATTTTGATTTACCATTAGAATTTGCATATTGTGCATCCTGCAGGAAGAACTGCAAGTACAGTGATGCAGCACATTTTGCTACCTGTGGGTTGCCTTTCAAATGACAGCTCTCTATATGCCTCAGGGAATATATATATACCTTATGATCCCTATTTAGACTGGGTAGGAGAGATCCCTCACTCATTACAGACGAAATGCTTTTTTGGATACTAAATTTAGGTCTAAGCATGAGAGCTTTTGAGGTGCATATTTTCAAGTTAAATCAAAAAAGCAGGAACAGAGTAAGCTCTGGAAAATGCGAAAATCAGTATTTGGGGTCTGTGATGGATATCTTTTTGTTCCAGGGCTATTTATCTCTGGTTTGGATTCAACTCTAAATGGTTTAACGTCAAAGTGGTATAGCTCATTTACTTTTACTGAAGGCAGATCTCAGAGGTTGGGAAACTGCAGTGAAGTCAGTAAAAGTTCTGTCGTTTTGCTGAACGGTGTGAAAACTACTCTTGGTTTGAAGGGTTTCCAGTTACAGTCCCCATAGCTCATCCAGTTGCTGAATGCTGGACTCTGCTAGTCAGTGTTGGACTTTTTTAATCGGGGGGAGAGTTTTATTAACTGTGTGCCTGGATGGTTCTGTTTTCCCTTATTAAAATTGCATTGTAATGGTGAGGCTTTCCAAAGTTAAGGAGTAACAGCCACATGGAATATGGGTTGACAGTGTGTAATAGTCTGCCTATGCCTGCTGGTGCATTCACTTCACCTTTTTCTAATGCTCTTATTCCAGTCCTGGGCATCTTTAGAATGAAATCAGCCAAATTATGCACTGCTGTTGTCACACAGATTAATCTATTTTATCTGTTTGCTTTCATGAGTGGTGCATTTAAAAGATATGTCTAATCTCAAACATTCTGAAATAGTGGTGAATAAAACCGTTTTTGTCTTCCTTGAGGGAGTGCAGTGAAATGCTGTTATTTCTGCTGTTTGTGCTTTATTTGGCCCTGACATTTGAATCATCTTTGATGCATTGAAAGTGGCCACGTTGTTTGGCAGACAGGTGGTAGGACTAAGAGTAGCATCTCTCTCTCAAAAAGGTGTTTCCAGAATACCTGGCATGGCACGGTGCAGTAGCATTTTCCCACAGCTTGGAGAGTCTGGCATCTCCTGACAGAGCGGGAAGGAAATGTTACCAGTACAAGGAGACAGCTGGAGCCCAGCAAACTGCAACTATAGAAAAGTGAAATGCCTGACAGACTGATATGTAGGGACCTATCAAATTCGTGATTTCATGATTTTTGCAGGAACTCTGGATTTGATAGGTCCCCTGTGAAAATGTGCAGGGACCGTGAAAAAGCAGGACAGTGAGGGGAGGGGGATATAAATAGAAGTAAGGAATTCTTGACATCCTGAAACATCGGGGGTGGGGGGAGGTGGAGAGAGTTTCATGGTGGA
>NW_017728917.1:503183-520972 GCF_001723895.1 Crocodylus porosus
ATTGACAAGTGGCCACCTGCAGCACCCAGTGTTGCTCTGGGACCACAACATTCAGAGGCAGCCTCTGAATTGGGTAGGTCCTTACTCGTATGCTATATTCAGATAAACATACATGGAAAATAAAGATTTCTACTGTATCTGAGGACCAAAGTGGGAAATTGAATAACTGTTGCTCGCTCGGTCCCACAGTGGAATTTCTCTCCCTGCTGTCAACTTTTGATCAGGAGGGCAACTATATCTACAAATGTTCTCACTGGGTGTTATAGAGACTGCGGCGGTGCACCTTTTGGGGTGCCTGCCGCTTTAAGGGCTTGTGCAGGCTGCAGAGGAGCCTGCAGGAGGGAGTGGCAGAGGGACAGTGTCCTGTGGGAAGATTTTAATGAGGGAGGTGTGTGGCAGTGCACCTTTTGGGTGCTTACCACTTTAAGGGCTTGAACAGACTGTGAGGCAGCCTGCAGATGACTGCAGAGCCAATCAAGCCAGGAGGCCGCCTGATTGGAGCAGGGCTGAGCATCCTCAGTATAAGAGCAGGCGCCAAGGAGCAGAGACTGCAGTTGCTGCTGAAATGCTGCCGAGGTAACTTCGTCCTGTTGGAGATGGGCTCCTCCCAGGGGTGGATAGAGGTCAGGGTAGGAACTGTGGGGATGGAGAAGGTTCCTAGGGACCCAAGTTGGTCCTGAGCCCTGAGGAAACAGCTACAGGCCTAGGGAAGAGCAAGGCCAGCCTAGGAAAGGGGCTTAGAGAATATGGGCCTAGTGAGGGGGGCTAGGCAAGCCCCTGATTGGAACTGGTGGTGACTGAGGCCAGGGGCTTAGATGAGCCCAGTGGAGTAGCCGGGTATAAGATCTGGGGGCTCTGTGCAAGCTGGGCATGAGATGACTGTCTTATAGTGGGGCCCATGGGGACCCCCTGTTGAGTAGGAAAGCCAGCTGCTGCCAGACTGATCCTTTGAACCTCAACTGGCCAATGCAAGGGGGCCAGGGCCAAAAGGCCAAAGGGCAAGTAAGCCCACCATGAGGGGCAAGCAAGGGCTGTGGAGAACTACTGGCCCAGAGGCAGAACCAGGGCGTTAAGGAAGCAGAAGGTCCCTCTTCAGTGGGGGAATCCAGTGTCAAGAGAGGAGAGAAAGTCAGCTAACAAGCAGGCTGGTATAAAGGAGCCTGAAGCTCAGCCTCCTGATGCAAGGGATCCTGCAAGGGGCCTGTGAGAGTGGTGGGGCCAGTGGTTGAGAAACAGGTTATGAGGTGGAGGCTGCATCATAGTGTTCAGGAGCAAGCAGTTAAGGAGAAATATCAGGGAGCCCAGTGAGGGGAAGAAAGCCCAGGGCAGGTAGGCCTGCGGTAGGTCCTGGGGAATGACCTAAAACTACACCCTCCTGGGGAGGATGATGGAGTGGGGCTGCCTCTGGTGGGGCAGTCTTCAGGAAATGCCATACTTGTGCCTTCCTTGTGAAAGCCCAGCCCCCACTGTCTTGTAGGTGACCCTGTGGACAGGAAAAGCTAGAGGAAAACACCCTGAGAGAAAAGCACCAAGCTTTGGCAATAGCACAAAGGCCAGGCAGGCCCAAGGCCCAATGCCTGTAGGAGTGGGGCCTACTGGGAGGCCTGAATGAGAGTGGGGGTCCAGGTATGTCAACAGATGCTTGAGTGGGTCATAGGCCAAGAGATGGGTCCAGGCACATCGACAGACACATGAGGCCCAAGGGACATAAAACCCGGAAGCCCTCGTGAGGGGGTGGAGTAGTTACCCCAGGGAGGGGCAAGGAGCCCAGAGTGCAGGGGGGAGTAGAGGCCTGAGGCCAAGGTGTGTTCAAGGACACCTGAAGCCAAGTTTGGGCCAGAGGCTGAGTGCAGCCCAGCAATGGGGCCGGGGGAGTAATGGTAGTGATTTTTGGATGCCATTTGTGAGGCATGAGATGCAGTAAAGGGAAGGGCGGAGCTGTGTAATACGCCCTTGGCATCAGGGCATTAAATGGGCAGCCTCCCACATTTTTCCACCTGGTTCAGATGCATCAAGGCGTGGTGGTGAATTAGGGTGGACTGCCATAGTTAGGTGGGCAGGCCAACATTGTGGCTGGCCCTGGGATGGCCTCCTCTCACAGAAACTAACAAATCTTCCGATGTCTGTAAAAAGCCTCAACTATCAGCTGTCATTATTACTAGATTACTTATTCCACAGCCCTTCTTGGGGTCTTACCTATTACATCCAGCACAAAGGATAGGCCCTTAGACCCTGCAGCTTCAGTTTCTCCAGTGTCAAACCAAGGCCTGTATCATGCCCTTGTCTGCCAACTACTCCTTTTGGGAGCTTATGGGAGCAGTTGAGTAAATCTGACTTTAAATCAGATGTTTCAAAACTAAAAGTTGTTTATTTTTGCCCAAAGGTTCCTGGCCCTTTAAAGAGGTGGATTCTAAACCAGAAGGAGAACTGAAGGCATGCTCCTTACCTGAGCTTAATCAATTTGCCTGGTTTCCCACCTCCCAAATTTGGAAGGACAGACTGCACCACTTTTCCCATACTACGAGCGTTTGTGTAGAGGCATTTGAGGCCTCCTGTGGATGTGTGCACTGGCCCCCTACTTTCAGCATTACCCTGGCCCCTGTCGCTTACCTGTGTATATGTTCCGCTTGTCAGCCTAGGCTGGGCTGTACTTGTGGGTGTTGCTTGGTTTGGCAGTCCATAGCTTCCTCTGCCTTCGTCTTCCCCTTCCGCCAACGAGCCTAGTTGAAAGCTCACCGGAGGAGATCCGCCAACCTAGAAGAAAACACACGCTTACCTTTAGGGGTAATTAGTCAGAACATACCTCATAGGGTAAATTTGGTTCTAAACAAGGTACTTTATGATACATTCCACCAGCCTGTCTTTTCTCATTTTATTCCTAATCTCCCTAAAACTTTTGTGGTAAACACCAAACACAAAAGTAACCTCGGAAGGAGCAAATAACTGAGCTGTTGTTGAAAGGAAGTACTTTGGCTTATACTTCTCTTTGGTTTTGAGAGTACCCAGAATGAGGATGTGGGTTTTTTGTAAGCTAGTGACTCGAGAGTGTAGATGTCGTGGGTGAGTTTGTTTGTGGCACATGTATTGTGTATGCGTTTATTGTGAAAGCATTAGGGCAATGTTTATTTTAAAGAATGAGATAAAGATAGGCCCCAGACCTCTGCTCTTGATGTGTCTTCATTTGGGGAGCTTAAAGGGGAGATGTTTTCTTATACCTTTTCAGAAAGCTGTCAGGAGTGCATTTGCTAGAGTCAGAGCTGTTGCACCAAGCTCCAAAAGGTTCTTAACAGATTGGAAGTAGCAGCCCTGAGAAGCCAGATGGGCCTGGGGTTACAGAACTAGCATAGACCTGGAAATTGTTTCTTTTTCATGACTAATACAGATTTTACATGGCTGAGGGCAGATCTCTGTATTCAGTTCCTCCTGCATATTTGACAGAGGAAAGGGGTAATATTTATACGCTATTTCACAGGAGTGTTCTGAGAATGAATACACAGAAGACTGCATGGTGCTCAGGTAATGTGCTGATGAGAACAGTATGTGTACCTTGGATAGCAGTGGGATCGTTGTTGATTCATCAGGGACTTATGTAACTGCTTTATGGCTGAACTAGTGTTTTGAAAAAGCAGAGCAAGAACTGCGGAATTGACGGAACCAGTACCATGCTCCAGATGCCACCAGTCGTGCTAGAAACAGATACTGTAATTTTGGAAAAAAGTTGGAAATTTCACTTAACACTGACAGATCACCAGGTACCTTGAAATAATGCCATTTTGACCTCTGGTTTGGTTTGGTTTGGGTTTTTTTCCTCCTTTTTCATAGTTGGCATCTGAAACAGCTAATGATTTATAGTTAATGCTGTTATGTAGCTTCTGGACTTGCTGAAGTGTTAGTTTCTGATTTCTAACTTTTTCTAGGCAGAGGTGTTGGTATTAGAATAGTCATAGTAAATTTTAAAGGGACAGTACTCAGTGAATGAAGGATGCTGACAGCAAAGTTTCATTCAAACATTTTAAAATCACTTGGGTGTTTCATGTACGGCCCTTCATCAAAAATCAGGAAGGGCAACTCTGATTCTAGATGTTTGCGTTTAAGAGGTGCATTGTAAATGTCTACCCTAGCAATAGAGCTGCAACTGTCTACATTAGCAGCATAATCAAAGACAATGTCATATGGAGAACTGTGGTGTCTGGACTCTGAGATGAACCATAGGTCTATAACTGTCCTCAAAGAAGTTTTTTATCCTCTAGTATCAGACTGTATGATTCTTAAAACAGTACAAGGATCAGGGTATCCTTCGGGAGCACAGCAGTTAATGCCTTTCTGCTTGCACGACTTGTTATCTTCAACTTTCTCATCTCATCTCATTGCTCTGCTTCAACATTGAGTGTTGTAGGGCTCATGATTATGCATGAGACTTGTATTGGTTAGAGGCCTTATCAAATGACATTTACCAAAAAAAACCACAAGTAAAGATTTTTGAGCTAGGGTTAGAGTTGGTGAAAAATTAGCATGAGGTCAGTTCTTGCACATGAGGTCTGTTCTTGAGCATGACGGCTCCTATAAAGTAGAAGCACATGAAGAATTAATGGTTACAGGAGTAGAGCTGATGAATACATTTTTTGTGTACCAAGGCATAAAATGTTCTGGTAAGCCTTCCTAAATGACTAATTGTTAAGAGGATGTGGACAGGGTTGGGGAGAGATTTGTTTTCCCCTCTAGCAAAGATGAGGATAGCTATTAATTATGTTTCAGTGACATGAAGACTCACCCCAGCAGTGCCAAAAGAATTTGGTATACCTGCCTCAAAGAATTAGTGACAGATCCTAATAAACACAGAATGCTAGTCACTTGAATATAACATAGGCTTGTGAGCATTGCAGGGCACACTTGGTCTGTATCTTGTATTTTGTAAGAGGCCAAACACACAATTGATGCTTAATGTAATTTTTTATTTCTGGCTTCAGTAAAAACCAGGTTAATATGCATTTTGTTAATTTATATACACAAAATTGCAGTCTCCACTGGCTTAATAGTACAGTGCTGTAGTGAAATCCTCTTTTCCCTGTAACTTCATTACTCCTAAAAAAACCCCCCAAAAAATAATAATAGAACTATTTCTGAAACATTCTTCTGATGCAGTTGTTTTAGAGAGCACATACTAAATTAACAGATTATACATTGTGACTGATTATCTTAGTTCTCTAATTGCATACTTGCTAACTTTATAAAGCATGGGACTCTCCTATCAAAATGCAGTTATTTGAGATTTTTATGTACATGTATATTGAATTAAATAGAAATGCTAACTGTTTTTCTGTATTATAAATCATTTTAGTCAAGTATTTCTTCATCATTGTTAACTTTAATGCTATTTTCCTTCTTGGGATGGCTGGGTTTTCCTCCTCATAGACGGGAAACCTGAAGCACAACAGTTCTTGTCCATGGTGTCTCAAGAAGACTCTGTTAAAGCAAGCTTGAAGGCATGAACGCCAGTCTATTCTCCTGTACTTTAATTTGCCAAGTCTGTGGGAATACAGGTCTTGGAGGGTGACAATAGCGCCCCCCACCCCCCCCCGAGATTGGCTGGTTCCACCACTGGCTTCTGCAGGTGGTTGCCGCTTGCCACCCTGCCACTGCCGCCCACAAATGGTGCCCCCCCCCAGTCTCAGGAGGCATCAGTCACCCATGGTGTGTGTGGTCTCTTCTGCAGTGGTGGGTGTTTATTTGCTACCTCCAGTCTTGTTGCATTGAATAGAATAAACTTTTATCCAAACCACTGTTGATGAGTTCACTTGATTCTTCAGTATATACTGGCCTCTCCTTTCCATTTCATCAAGTGTAGGCATTTCTCAGTTTTTGCCTCCTCAACCTTCTATGTTAATTGCAATAGAGCTGGGGGGACACCTCATGCATAACAAAAATGGGTTTTTCCCTCTTTCATAACTGCTGCACGTAAAGTTTGTGAGGAGTTTTGTCTCTGTTCTTCTCAGTTAATCCATAATCCACTTCAAAAGCACTCCTTTTGTTTCGTGCACAACAGTAGTCTAATTTCTGATATTGTGTCCCTGACCCTGTCTTCTTTTCATGTAACTCTCTAATCTGTAGCCTGCCTTGAAGTTTGTCCATTGTAGAACCTGTTTCTCCAGTCATGTAGTCATTTCATTATTCCGTTCTTTTGGCTCAGTTCATTCACTGTTTCTGCTTACTGTGCTTTCCGTTTGAGTGCTTTCCAAGTCGTGGACATCTAGAATTTTACGCCCATTCCAGTTTCTCCCAGTTCTTCTTCTTGACAGGAGTACTTGTAAGTACCTTACTTTTTTTTGCTGTGCAGCCTGCGTCTGCTAAACAATGAAGATATTTTACCCTAAACCCGCTACCAACTTGACCAGTGTTCTGACTTCCATTAAAATGTCTTTTTCATTGTACCTTCACGATGTCTTTCCAGCCATTTGCTAAGCTTCCTGTCTTAGTCCAGAATCTCTATTGGACTGGCTTTTGTGAAGTAGTCTGGGCTCTTTCTTACCCTGCCCTTTCATTCCAGAAACATCACTGGTCCCTTGAATCTCCTAAAAAGTAGTGCATTCTCTCCTGCCAGTAGTGTGGGTAAACCACTTAGCACAAAATTGCTGCCCATTTCTACGAAGTTAAGTTCTGGAGTGGTAAAGTATAGAGCAGTACTAAAAACTGATGAGATGCCTCCTGGTATCCAGTACTGCCTGGTTATGAGATATGTATGTCAGACACATCATAAGTCATAGCCAATATGAGGACAGGTGTCAATGGGGACCACCTTCAGAAGCACAAGTGAGGGAACAAACTGCAAACCACTCACTTACACTGTAGACTCACAAATACTATTAATGCCTTTGAATATTCCCCACCCCAGCAATTGTGAATTGCATGTTAAAACCATTGTCTGAGAGTGCCATTCAATCTGAGAAGTTTGTACTGACACAGTTAGTACAAGCAGGGTCTTGTTCCGCTTCTCTAGCATTACAACCTCTTAACCCCTTTACCCCAGCCTAATATAGGCTACATGACTAACTGCATGTTTTAGACTGCCTCAGTATATACCAACTATGTATGCTACCCGTGTAGCTACCGTGTGCAGTGTTCTGTATTCTCTTCCGACTCTATAAAGCCATGCAAATAATCATAACATTTAACATTTTCTAATAGAGTTTTGAATTTGTTGATTTTTTTTTTCTATAAACAGAGCCATTGAGAGTATAAAACACATTGAAAACAGAAACAGCAATAGTTTTGGCTAATTAAGCTTCAGTATTACAGAGTTGAGAATCCTATCAATAGCAAATGATTTAAACCACATATAATATATGTTCCACGTTTAATGCAGACAATTAGCTTGTATTTTTTTCCAATTGAAAATAAAAATCTCTCTTTCTCTGTCTCCCCCCTTTTTTTTTTTTCCTCTGTCTCCTCTTGTTTCGGAAGCACTGCAATCGTAGGTTAATACTGTTTTTGTTCAGAAAATGATCCCAGGTTTCAAATAGCCCAATAGTTTGAGTTGCTTTTTGATTAAATATCATCAATTTATATTTTACTTCAAATGTCTGCATCAATGAGAGAACAGAAATATATTGGGGTAAAACTTTGTTTTGAATACAGCAGTCTAATGCAACTGAACCAAAGTTTGGTAGACCAAGAAAGTTGGTTTCTTCAAAGTCATATTTTATTCATTGAGACCTTAGAAATCTGGCATGCTTCTGAAATTGGCGTGATACCAGACATTTTTACAAAAGAAGCGAGTAAAAACATTAGGAAATGTAGTGTACTATGTTTACCAATGTATATCATACTTCTTATTACTGAAAAGGGAGGTCTAAAATTAAGAGGTCTCACACTAATTCTGTCCAACAAAAAATAATGGAAATCATTGTAATAAAAGCTGACAGATTTAATCAAATTTATGCTAAAAAAAATTTTCCCACAATTTTATTGCTTTTCAGGGATGCATCTTAAATGCACATGCGTCTTGCACATTGGAAAATATAGTAACTTGTTGACCCTGCAGTAGTATTTGATGTTTGGAAAAAAAATATCACCAGTAATGATTGTGCAGGAAGAGAAATTTGCCTTTGCAATGCCCCTGTCCATAGTCTTTTTGCTGATAGAACATCTCCATTTGTGTAAAACAAGAAAAGTAGGCTGGAGTTTCAACTATTCTTCATGAAACTACCTACAAGGAAGCTGAGGCTTTTTTATTAGATCAATCCTTGACAAGTCAGGAAAACAGAAACAATTTCTGCTGAATTTAATGGAAAATAAGAAAAAGACTTCATACTCGCCAGTTAAAGGCCTGCTTCAAGAAAAGGTAAATGCAAGTAACTGTCACTTTCTTGAATCTCTAAATTAATCTCTTGAAAGTAGAATGTGCAGTGGAAAGATTGGGCATTAAGTTAGACCCTAAGAGTCTGCACTCACCAAGTCCTGTAGCATTAAGAGGTAATAGGCAGAAACTTCTTTCCTAGATACCATGGAATGACACTTTTTGAAAACAAAATAGTAATAAGAGGTATAAACTTCAAAATCAGAAAAACAATTTGAGGTAAAGTAGTACATAAAAATATTTAAGAAGGATCCTATATTACAATAGCAGAAATACAGCAGGTTGTAATGAATGCTGATTGTACTTAGCAGGTACTCCATTTTTATGAGCATCAAATCTGCAGAGTTGCATAAATTGGCTGATTAAACAAAAAAGACTGAATATAAAAGAACAACTAATTTTTTGCTGTTCAAACTTTCAAGCTGAGATTTAGAGAAAATAACAATAGTAGTTTTAGATGTACATACTAATGTTCCTCTTTTTTAAATTTAAGTACTCAATGAATTTTTCTGTGAAGAAATTCATAGTGCAGTAGGCAAAGCATTTGTCATTGGCAGTCCTTTGATTCGAGAATGACCAGCCCATTGATGGGCCTTGAAGTGACTTAAGAGTCCAGTCTTTGAACTCAGATCCATCTGCAGAAATTACAGGTCTTTCCACAGAGAAGAGTAGGCTGCAGACTGGGATTCCTGTCCTCTTCCTTCCTCTACTCTCTTCTCTGCATTGAGGGCAAGAAGTTTTTACCTTGAACTAGGTTACCTCTTGGTTGAGGTTGCAGTGTCATTTGGGGTTGGTTGGCAACCAGCTCTTCCCAACCCTTGATGTCAGCATCTGTTTTCTTAAAGGTATGCCTTCAAAATATCCTTGTAGTGTTTCCTCTAGCTACTGTGAGATCTCAAGCTATTACTAAGCTGGGAATAGAGCACTTACTTTTTGGAGTTGACAATTGGGCATCCACACACTGTCCAGTGCAGTGAAGTTGGTGCTTGAGGATCACTGACTCAGTGCTGGTAACACTGGCTTCACCAACAATGCTGGTGTCTGTGTGGTAATCTTCCCATTTGATGTGGAGGATTTTCAGGAGTCACTGTTGGTGATGCCTCTCCAGGCTCTTGAGACCCCCACATCTGGGTTTGATTACTACATTGTAGACTTGGATCTTGGTGTCTTTCTGGAGATCACAATGAATAAAGATATGCTGAAGCAATTTGCCAAAAGAGGCACTTGCACACCAAATCCTGTGCTGGATCTCATCATCGATGTTCACTTTCTGAGAGGGATGACTATTGAGGTAAGGGAAGTGTTCAGCTACTTCCAGGGTCTTTCTCTCAATGGTAATTTGGGGAGGAGGGGTCACATTCATGACCCCAGAGCAAGCTGACAGAGCACTTTGGTGGTCTTGGTGTTGAGAGAGAGACCCACAGTTTTGGTAGGCTTCTTCAGAGAGATCCAACACAGCCTGGAGGTTTTCCTCAGTGTGTGTGCAAGGATGGCACAGTTGTTATTGTATTCATGGTTAAGGATGGTTGTTTTTGAGTACTTTCATCTTCGAGTGGTAACGTCCCTGATTTGAAGAGCCTTTCATCCATTTGGTAGTTGGTGTCAATTCCAGAACAAAGGCAGTCCTTAATGAGAACCAACAGGACTGTCAAAAAAAAAAAAAAAAAAAAAGGAGAACAGTTGAGGCAAGGACTTATTCTTGCTTTACCCCAGTTCAGATGACAAATGGATTGGTCTCCAATCTGCTACAAAGTATGTCAGTCATCTAATCATGGAAAAGCCTTGGGATCTTGATGTACTTTTCAGGACATCCAAATCTAGCCAGTACGTTCCACAAAGCTTCATGATTGATGGAATCAAAGACCCTAGTAAATCAGTGAAGGCCATATACAGGTTCTGATGGTGTTCCTGACACTTTTCTTGTATCTGGAGGACAACAAAGATCATTTCAGTTGCCTTATGGGATGGTCTGAAACCACACTGAGGTTCTGGCAGGACTTCCTCAGCACATGGTAGAAGATGGCTCAGGAGGATGCAGGTGAGGATTTTTCTGATGTGGAAAGGAGGGCAATACCTTGATAGGTCCCATACACAGACTTATCTCGTTTCTTGAAGATAGTTATGAAGTTGGCATTCCTGAGGTTATAGAATCATAGAAAAGTAGGGCTGGAAGGGACCTCCTTAGGTCATCTAGTCTAATCCCCTGCCTGAGGCAGGACCATCCCATCCAAACCGTAATCTAAACTCTAAGTAAGACTACCCTCAACCCTGATGCAACGTAGACCTAGCACCCTAACCTGCCACAGGTAAAGCAGGGGCACTACAGCAGTCCGGTGTCTTCTATGAAAAGTTGTCAGCATATGCATAAGCGATCCCTGGTAGAGGGCCATGCTCTCTGCTACAGAGGAAAGCAAGAACCCCCACAGTCCATACCAATCTGACAATGGGGCAAAATTCCTTCCCGACCTCAAATGTGGCATCCAGTCTGACTCTGAGCAGAGGGGCAAGACTCTAGTCAGGAACCCTCTAGCTTTGGTCCCAAGAGGAGCATTGACACACCCTAGTCAAAATCCCCAGCCTTGGCTCTAGCCAGCACCCAATGCCTGTGGGCTTGAAAACACCCCAACGCATGCATCAGAAAAAGTTGGGGAGGGAGCGGGAGCAACCAGCAAAGCCCAGAAGCTTGGGAAATACCTATGGTAGAACATAGGTATGATCCCCAGAAATCTTTTTGTTCCAAATCTGGAAAGTGTCAGAACCAGTTCCTTACCACTGGCCTTCTACAGTTCAGCAAATGTGTCATCCAGTTCAGAAATCTTGTTCTTGGTTTCTTGGAGACATGCCAGACTTCTTCTAGGACAGGAGGTTTGGTGAGGGATGTTCTTTCAGGGGGTTGGGTCATGGACTGGTGGTGGTATCCATCACAGTCGACTTAGTCAGGAGTGCCTCAAAGTGCTCTTTCCTTCTAGCTTGGATAAATTTATTGTTTTTTAGGAGCATCAAGCCATCCTGTGATCACAAGAAAGTAGGAACTTTAGAAGTGGAGCTGTAGGTGGCTTTTTTTCCTGGAAAAAGCTATGTATGTCATGTTTGTCAACATAGGTGGCTTTATATTACTACCACTTTTTTCATTTCCTGGATCCTCCTTTGAGCTTTAGCTTTGAGGAGCTGATGCATCTTTTGCTGAGGTGAGGTATCATTTTGCCAAACACAATAAGCCCTTCTCTTCTGGTCAAGGAGGGCTTGGATCTTGGTGTCACTCTCATCAAACCAGGCTTGGTGTCAATGGGTGGTATATAATCAATGGATTCAGCACAGACCGTATGGACAGCTATTTTTAAGTGCCTTCCAGAGTTCCCCAGAAGTAAGCCAAAATCCACATTTTTCCGTGATCAAAATGAAACACCACTATATCTATATAACTGTATCTATAATGGTGTTTCATTTTCATCACAAAAATGTGGATTTTGGGTTACCTTTTTTTATCTGAAAATTAGGGATTTTTTTTATCCAAGAAAACCAGGATCCCTGCTGATGAGGCAGTTCTTGATGGTGTACCCGATACTGTAAATGCATCTGTCTTGGGCTGGTTTCCCCTTTGAGAAGGTGTAGTCTCTGCCCTCTTCCCTCAGCTGGCCCTCATCAGATCCTCTGGTTTCACTGAGAGCTACAGTGTTGATGCTTTGTCTCTCTGCTTCCCTGGCAGTTCTTTCTGGTCCTTCATTGTCTTGGTTATCCACCAAGGTGCAAATTTTCCACGTTGTGAAAGCAAAGCATTCAATGCATAGACAGCCTGTAACTGAGAAGTCTAATGGCAAGAACATATATTAATAATATGTCACCCACTGGGTTTTATTTGCCACTCTTACATGGCGTATATGACAGTGTAATTGTTTTTAAGTCAAGGCACTTTCACTCATCTTTCCCTGGCTCCCTTCATTCTTGAATTTTTCATATTTCCACCACTTCCTTTTTCATATTCATTCCTCATCAATTGTTCTGATTATTGTTTGTTATCTTAATAGTCTTGTTGGGAATGTGAAGCTGAAGGGTAATAAAATAGTCAAGACTACCATTTCTACAACAAGCACTGTTTTAGCTGTCTTCAACTGAGAAATTAGTGTTCCTGCAGCTTGCTTTGTTTTTGTCTTGTTTTCCTTTCATTGCATTGCCTAGAGCAGTGGCTCTCAACATTTTATGTACCAGGTCCCATCTGTAAACATCTGTGGCCACTCCTGATCTGCTGCCCCCAGGCCCCAGCCCCCCAGTGTGTAGGATGGGGGGAGCTGAGGGGGGTGGTCTCCAGGCAGCCCCTTGCAGGCTATAACTCTGCCAGCCTGCAAAGGAAAAGCCATGGTTTCCTATGTTTAAAGTTTTGTTCATGACCCTTTTATATATTCTGGTGACCCACTTTGGAGTCGCAACCCATGGGTTGAGAGAGACTGGCTTAGGGTATAGTGCAGGGTGGTGATTAAAATCCTGTGCCAGGGAATGGGCAGCAATGGTGTAAATGCCACCATAATGCCAAGACAAAGGAAGGGCAGTGCTGCCTCTACAAGTGAGTAGATAATGAAACCCAATTGTTCCTCAGGTTTCTTTCTGAAAAAGAGTCTGGTTGTGGTTTCTGGTATGCAGAACTTTGTCCATTATGATCCTGAGAGATGACCAAACTCAGTTTTAAAGGATCACCAAAAACCTACTGATTTGGCCTGGATTTGAAGTAATGAAATAAATCACAAGATCTTCAAAAGAATTCATTCTCCATTTAAACCCTGAGATGGCCAGGTCAGCATCCCGCCACTTACATTGTTCATCTCCAGATCAGTAGTGTAAAGGAGCTTGGAGAGGTGGATGGATAGTCTTCATAATTGTAAAGCTTTTTGGTGACCTCAGTGAATGAATTTTTGTAGTTTTAGTTGAGTTCCTAATGGATAAGTATCCATGTACCAAAAAATTAAAATCTGTCACAAACAACATCTCTTTGGTAGTCTCACTAGGGATGCCAGAGGCCAAACGAATTATACCTTATAGACTAACTAAATTAGAGATGCAAAGCATAAATTTGTTAGCAGCAACTTACTTCATCAAACTGCCTTCACAGTTCTTTCATAGGACTTGATGAAGTAAGCTGCTACTTAGAAAAGCTTATGCTGTGCATGTCTGATTTATTCAGTTTGTAAGGTGCAGATCTCCCCTCCTTTCTGCCTGACTTCAGACTAACACAGCTAACTACATCCTGCTGTGCCCAAGGATTAAATGAGCCATAGAATTTTTTCACTCTGGCAACCCCCTTCAGAGCATTACAGCGTTGGTCTCAGAAGGAGTTTGTGAAACTCCTACTACTTTGAAAACCTGGTCAGTCCGTGTATATGTCTAAGTGGAATGAGAGCTCTCCAAATTCTGGCCAGAAAGCAGTGTCTCATTACCAATTCTCTGAGCCATGCGGTTGTCTTTAATGGTATTTCTCTAGCAAACATCCTTACATCAGCTTGTCATTCCTTATCGCATGTAATGGTAAACAGATGAACAAGATGCCCTTGAAATATACTGTTCTTTCTTTTAAAAAAAAAAAAAAAGAACAAAGCAATACTATAATGGTGGGTTTCAGCCTGATGCCAAGCGGGGGTAGGAGGGGTGGCACGCAGCTGGACATCCCGGAGCAGGGAGATGGGGATGGAGCACCACCGCCTCTCAGAAGCAGGGCTAGGGTGGGGAAGGTCACTAGGCTGGTGTGTAGCAGCGGCATTTGCCACGTGCAAGCTTGCCCACCCCTCAGAGAGGCGTTGCTGCCCTCAACCCACCTCGACCCTGCTCCTGGGAGGTGGCAGTGCTCCATCTCCACCCTCCCACACGTACCCCCTAGGACTGGTCCAAGTACCCCCAGAGGTACGCGTACCCCCACTTGACAACCCTGGTCTAAAATCATTCCATTTTAGAGCTGTAGTTCCAGCCTCTATCAAAAATGTTTCTGTGTAAATAAGACCTTGTTATAAGATGGTCTTTTATCTTTTATGCTGTTGCCATAGGAAAAGTGGTGGTGGGTGTAGTTGCTGTGGTGGACATGGCAGTATCTGCTGTGATTCCTGGCAAAGATTTAGACTTGACTAAACAGAAGTTCAGTCAAGGTTATTGAGGCACTTACACAGGCTTCATTGATAAATGAGCTGAAAGGTGGTCTTATTTCAATGTGTTGCCCATTCTGCGGTGAGCCCAAAATAAGCACAGAGCAAAGCTGGTTAACCTATGTTGAAAACATGTGAATAAATACATAAAAGGGCAAATAAAATTGGTGCAGACCAGTCTGTTCTTGCAGAGTCCAGTATGAAACCTGGCTGTGCCTTCAGCACTTACTGAGAACCATAAACCCTGAAAGAACAGTCCTTCACATGAGCGTCACAATTAATCCTGTGAGACTTTTTAGGTTCAGCCTCTGTTAAACTGGTAAATATTCACCTTTTTCAAACAGTTTCAAGTAGTCCAACCTGTTTCTGGTGCAGTTAAATGGCAGCTCATTCCATATACTTATCTCTTCTCTCCAAGATAGACCTCATGTCCAATTTCTCTTGCAGCTTCTGTTCAGTGGAGGGAGCACTGCCAGACAGCCATGCTTAAGGACAAGTGATGGAGGCAAGTACTGCCTTTTTTATTTTGCTTTTTATATGCACCCTGACATTGTTTCTGCCATCTTCTCAGATTGAACAGCTTCACTTCCCAAAACTGCTAAGAAATAACTGCCCAGTTGAAGGAATATTTGAAAGTGTTTTAGGATGTAATTTTAGACAGTGCCATAAAATGCTCACTCAAGTCTGACAGGGTATGTTGAGTCATTCATTTTGTAGCTTAATATCTTGCCTTTTTTCCTCAGAGTAACTGGAATTTAAAAACATCTGAGCCGTATCTTGAAGAGTTCAGTGCCTGATTTTTGTTTTTCCATTGAACGGGACAAAGTAAAAGTTGTCATATATGAAAAACAAGGCTTACTTTAGATAATGTTGATCTTTGCTTTAAGCTTGGATCGAATTGAGTGAATACAGCAAGGCACCTTGAATATTCATGCCAATAAAATACACTGATTAATTCACAATCCTCTTCATTTCTGATTGCAGGTCTTTTGTTTGTTTCTTAAACAAATAAGTAAGAACATTTGCACCAGAAATGCATGGTTATCTATTTTGAAAAGGACTTTTAGGCCTGAAATAGTCATCAAACAAAAAAAAAAAATACAAATGTAGGGATCTAATCTGTTGATGAAAAGAAGGGATCCCTTAAGTTATCATAAGAAGAAATGAGAAACAAGTCAATTTAGTTTAATATGTCAGTTGTGCAGTGAACACAGGTAATACTTAGTGTGACCTGTTTGCACAAACACAACTGTTTTGTGCAAATAAATTTCATATCAAATAAGAAATGGTACTCATGTTTGCCGTTAGTTTGTACATAGAACATAAGGCTAGATTAGCCAGAAAGATAATTTCCACCAACCAATTCCTGCAGCTCCAACAACTGGGATATTGGGTTTGGATTTAAAAACCTTCATGGTAAACTAACTCTGAAATGTATTAGAGATGTTAACAGTACTGTTTAGAGAATAAATTCTTCATTTTTATTCTAAACTCAAATTCAACAAGGACTTTTGGAAACTGAATACTCTGGGAAGTCTTAAAATAAACAAGGCACTACGGGTCAACTGTCAAGTTACATATTTTGTATGCCAAACAGGGTTTGGGTCTATTGCGTTTTAACCAATGGGATTTGTTCACTGAACCATTTTGCCTGTTGGATGAAATGGAAACTAGGTTATAGTTCTGTGTTTTTCCTTCCAGAAGTCAGACTGAATGAAGACCCAGCTCTGGGCTGTCTCTGGACACACTGTGCATTAAACAAAATAAAAACAGTATATATAATATCCTTGGAGCCTCAAAGTCCAAAGGGGGTGCCAGCAGTAGAGGCATTGAAGGTCATTTGAGCATGTTAGCAGTTAAAAATAAAACATTTGAAGCCAGGTTCTTAGGTTCTATTCCCAACTCTGCTAGTTAATGACTGTATGAATTTGGATAAGCTTTCAGTGCCTCAGTTTACCACATAAAATGGAAATATTAATTTATCCCAATATGGTGCTGAAACTGAATACTTGCAGCAAGCTATGAAATACTCAGATGTAGAGTATTGTACAAGCAAGGTACTTTTTTTCTTATTAAGTACTGCATGTCCTCTTGCCTCCATGGACTAGGGCATCCAGGAGGGTGGGAGATTTGATGCAGCTCTTTTGATTTATTTTTTTTTTTTTTTTTTTTTTTTTTTTTTTTTTTTTTTTTTTCCTGTGCTGCGCATTTAAACAACACTTCAGAACCTCAGCCTAACCCATTGTGCTAGGCTCAAAGTGCTTGAAACTGAGGGAAGTTTTGGATCCTCACCTTCTCCATCTTTGAAACTCCGATGGTTTTTAAATGAATATTCTAATAAATCCTAATATTTTAATAAAACCTCTGTTGCATTTCTAATAAGATCATGGGTTATTCAAGCTCTAGCTGCCTCCTGCCAAGATTGAAAGCGGACTTCTGTGATCTGATTTCTGTATTTTTAGAAGCGCAATCAAAATCCCCTGCAAGAAAACAACCTCCAGTTTCTGAGCATGTGAGCTGATTAACCATGGCAAAGACGTGAACCTTCCCACTCCTCCCTTTCTTGCCTTGTTTTAATATTGTTTTAATATTAAAAAGGGCTCTTTCCCTCTGCCCCTTACCGCAGTCCTCCTGCAGCGGGTTGCTACCTTACTTCTCAGCTGTGGTCTTATGTGGGCAGCTCCCCTTAGAGCCTGTGGATTGGGGTTGGGACTTAGCAGGGAAAAGAAGCTGCATGCTTTCTGTTCTCTAGAGGCTGAACTATGCACATCTGTGCTGCTGCCTCTGCCCTTTTAGTCTTGTCACTCAATACTCTGCTTTTAGAAATACATTTTTGTTTGCTCAGAGACTTTCATGGATGAAATTATACTAATTACAGCTATGTAGCTTCCCTGCGCTCCCTGGAAAGCAGGGCTTTCACATCCAGTTGCCAGAGGAATTGATGGATGGTAATAGCAACAAGCCTTTCCCTAGATTCTGTCAGAGATTTGTACGAATGTGCTTGTACATATTCTGTTTTCTCATGTATCACCAATTTGATCATGATAGGTGTTATACTGTAATTTGAGGTAGGTAGACCAGCTACCACGTTTGAAGCCAAAAAACTCAGACCATTGATAGGAAACCTGGTTAATTTTGCAGTGAAGATTAACTTCTTATGCCTCAGTTGCAGTAATGATAACTGTTGCAGCCCAATGACTCAAGTTTCCAGGTCCTGTTTTGGGCACTGTTCTAAAACAGCATCCAGCCCCTCTTTCTTCTGAGAATAGTTTTTAACCTTTTTATTTCTTCCCAAGCTCCTTGTCTTATATTGA
>NW_017728917.1:521222-522525 GCF_001723895.1 Crocodylus porosus
TTTTTTTTTTTAACCCTCTAGTTTCTGCATGGATGTGTAATAATGGCTCTTTTGTTTAAAATTAGATAAGCATGAGATCACCGGGGCACTGCTGCATGCGTAGTCGCTCTTGAAGCAATTGCACACCCAATTGGCTGACAATCTTGGCATTTTTAAAACAAACACAAACTGTTTAAAGCCAGGGGACATCAGTATTTATGAATTGTTAAAGACACGTGTTGGGTGTCATCTCATGGAGCCTTCTGGCAATGAACAGATCTGTGATGACCCTGATCCTGGAGGCAAATCGCAAGATCAAGAGGGCAAAAGAGCACATGAGTCAGAACAAAAATTGTCCAAAATTACCCATAATGCTTTGGAGAACATTAATGTGATTGGTCAAGGCTTGAAGCACCTTTTTCACCACCAGCGCAGGAGGTCCTCGGTGTCTCCACATGATGTGCAACAAGCCCAGGCTGATCTGGAACCTGAAATGGATCTGGAAAACCAAAGCACCTGTGCTGAAATTGATGGTGTCTCCACCCACCCCACAGCTCTGAACCGAGTGCTCCAGCAGATTAGAGTACCGCCTAAGATGAAGAGAGGGACAAGCCTGCACAGCAGGCGGGGCAAGTCAGAAGCCCCAAAGGGAAGCCCGCAGATCAGCAGGAAGTCTGCCCAAGATAGTAATTCAGGCCGGCCCAGATCATCATCCACTACTGATGCTCCTACCAACTTGTCTGGGATGGAGGTGGCTTCTTCTAGTTATGTAGCTGGTGATGAGACCACAGCAGCAGAGCGGGTAAGTTAGGCAAATTTATTTTTTCCTTTTCATCAGTCTGTGTTGTCTTGGTTCCAAATGAAAATTCAAAAGGTTTAACAAAATTTCTCTTGCCAGATAACGTCAGCTACTGTGTTGCATAGCTTCATTGCTAGGGAGCTTGAAAAGATGCTAACATTAGCCATTTTTCTAATGGCATGTGGTTTGTTTTACATACAGTTGATGTCCAAAGCTGGCGAGCTGCACTTAAAGTGCATTATGTTGGTCATATGGTGTACCACAGCCAAACAAGAAATCACGGTGACCACAATAGCCCTTGCAAGAACTACTTCTTTCCAATAGCTGTCAGTCTAGATTGCTGGAACAAATATTTACTTAGGTAGATGGGTGACTTGTTTCATTTAATTTTACAGATATATTTCAGAAACTGAGGAAGTGTAACTAGAACAGTAAATCCAGCCAGGTAGATCTTTGTGAACTCTGAGCAACAGGTCTGAAACTTGAGTTTTTGTTAAAAGCCAGCATGGGACTAAATTAAAATGC
>NW_017728917.1:524885-526191 GCF_001723895.1 Crocodylus porosus
ATTACATAGGGTAGCAGCAGTGTTACTGTTTGTGAGTAGCTAGGAGCAGTGTAGATTTTCTAGATTCTCAGGGACTCCAAAAAATAATTGCTACTACTGAACAGCAGATGAGAGATCTTCATGTTGTAACCGATTTATCTGCAAGTGGTAAACTCCAGTCACATGGGGGATGGGTGTATTGTTTAAAATAATTTTAAAAAAACTCGCATGTAAGTTGCTTGAATTCTGGATGTTGACATCTTTGGATTGCACTTTGAATCCACGCTTCTGATTTGTGGCTACAGAGGGGAATCTCGTGAGTCAGGGCCCTTGGAGCAGGAGGAGGCTCTAAACCTTCTGATGCTCCATGTGTAGAAATAGCAATTTACAAGTGATCAGAATGTGAATATATGACAAGGATCATATGGTCCCTCTTCATGAATGTAGGCTGGCTTTTGAGAAGATGTCCTGTAGAGTCTGGGTGACATCCCCAAATTTACCAAGTAATATTTTCACAACCAACATGATGTTTCTTTGATATGGCACATGGCTTTTTGCCATGTTTCTTCCAGCTTTCCCATGGTGCTTAAAAAGCCCATGTAAATACTGCATTCATGTAAGCTAAAATAGTGGAATTAAAGATGGAAAGTAGCTACTTGGAAATCTATGCCAGCCCTCTATTATGCACACACCAAAAGAACAGTGTATTTATTCCTTTGACAAATAATTCTGGAGTTGTGGTGGCAAGGGTGTTCTCATTTTCTGACTGCAAGCATATGATTGGAAGCTGTCAGGACGCAAGGCTTTCGGAGAACACACTAGAATGAACATTAGTTATGGGGAACCTAGTTTTGTTCTCAGTTTGTTGTATGGCACTTTAATGTTGCTGTGTTCCCTAACCAACAAGAGCCTGCCTGACTGGAGTGCAGCAGTGATTCAGTAGCACGCAGCAATACTATAACCGTCCAGGACATGCAGTAAAAAAACACTGTATCTAACTGAAGCTGCAGGGGTCCTGATGGATTTAAGGCTAAATACAATTACTTGGAATAAAGAGTAATATATATTTTTTGTGACTCTACAGCCCATTTCAGTCAATGCAACATCTGAACTTGTTACGTTTTTAGACAACATTGAAGACATTTTAAATTAGAAAGCTTTAACCAAGGGTCATCCGCAAAAAGGGAAGTTGCCAACAGTTCAACCTGGCTGAAACCATGGATTTCGAGTCATGGGAACAAATGTTTTTTGTATTTACCAGGATGCTTAATTTTTCTGGAATAGCAAGATAAGAATAAATTCCTACCCTCTGGAAAATCATACATTA
>NW_017728917.1:526446-665944 GCF_001723895.1 Crocodylus porosus
GGACAAAACCTAAAAGTGATGCAGTGTACATTTGAGCCCATGTATGTTGCAGGGCTCAATTCTGACTAGGCATAGAGTACGATACTACTCTGTAAATCAGTGTGTCAGACTGGGTTCCCAGGATCCTTTTTATGTTAAAGGGATATTTCAGACAAGAATCATGTGTCTGGCAGTGTGGTGCACACTATGGTTATAGATAACGCACAACTGAAGGATAGCTGAAAAGTCTCTTTTCTTTTTTTTTTTCTTTTTTTTTTGGTGGTTTATTTTGGGCATTTAACAGCTGTTATAGTTATGGGCCGTCACATGATTTCTCTTGTATAATCTCTTTCTCCTTTCCTGCAAAGATGCTTAAATGTTAGCAGGAGAGCAAAGAGCCTAGAATTTTTGTAAGTAAATATCAAAGTTAGTTATCAGAAACTGGATTTGTTTTTAAACTAATGAATATCAAAAAAAGAATATCCAAGTTTTCTGTGTTCATTGTATATTAGTGATATTTTAGGACTGGGGTGTCTTAATTCCATTGTTAAATGACTTTTAAATATGTACTTGTGCATAGTTTGTACAACTAACATGCTGTTCAGAGAGCAAAGAATCCAGAGTTGCATCTTCCTAAGATGAAACAAGGACCTCTTGATTGAACCCAATTAAAAGTACGCACAGAAACCTTGAGAGCCCCTTCGGTCAACAGACCTTGGCTGCATAAACCAATCGCAAAAGTCTGAAGACATACAGAGCTTCTGTTTACTTCACTGTGCTGTGATTTGAAGATGGTCCTGAAGAGACCTCTGCAGCTGTGCTGACTCTGACTTTTCAGTCAGTGTAGACCACAGTAAACTGACATCTAATTATGTCTGAGCACTGTAGGTTTAAACATAATCAGATGAATCTGTGCTGAACATGATTTTTCCATACTTTTACTGACCATAGTTGTGGTCAACCCTGCATCATCCAACAGAGTTCTCCACACCCGTGCTCTAAGTTAGTATAATATACATTTGTATTGTATGACAGTGGACTATCTTAACTCCGGCATCCTGCTGCCTGGAATTTTCCACTCCTACTATCTGTAGTGGGAGCAGGAGTGTAGATTGACCACTGGCAACTTCTGTATACATTTAACTTTGCATCAGACAGACCAAGATAATAAGGTGTCCCATATGCTGGTGGCTAGAGGTTCCCACAGTTGCTTCCACTGGTGGTAGAGGCAGTTGAAAAATCTGTAGGAACATAATTAGTGGAGGCAAGAGCACTATAGCCTCCTGGCTGTGACTAATTGGAGATAATTGGCTTTTGAAGGAGCATCTAGTTCTTATTGAATTGAGAAGGATGTGAACTGCTACTATAGAGAGAGGTTGTGGTCGGAAAAGTGGAAAGTTATGCTGTGTCCTAACAGTGACTTGCCTTGAGGGGAATGTGTGATCCTACAGGACACTGAAATGTAAATATTTAACTATAATCTTCTTCCTGCGTCTGAGCAAGTGGTTCCAGTGGTCAGCAAGATGAATGTTCAATTCTGTTCACTAGATGCCCCTGTGGTTTGTTCTCCATATTTTTAGAACATCTGTACAAGCAAAAACCAGGGCTAGTTTGGTCATAATGACTTGTTCTGTTTTCAAGGACCTAGAGAGTATGAAAAACCTGTGCGATTGTGCCAGTGATGGCCAGTTCAGAGTCTAGAAATTCCCAGAAACTTTTAACAGTAGAAATTAACACCTTGACATGGTTTCGTAATGGTGTACTGTTATCTGCTCTAGAGAAAGGTGTCCCAGGTTAACTTATCTGTAACAGGTAACATTTGTCCCCTATTTTATTGCTGCAGACTAGTTTATTATTAGTCCAAGGGTTATACATTTAGCAGGTGCCATGTACTGCCAATGAATTAGTTATGGGTAGTATCCTGAACTAATTCTAGGTCTTACTCTTTCAATGGTCACTGAGATTTAAATCAAATTGCAAGGTGATTTTTACTGTGTAGAAAACTGTTTATAAAGAAATCAAAATGGGCCAGTAAATGAATGGTCATGTACGATCCAGAAGGTATTTGAAGGCAGGGTACTAGAGAGCTCTTATCAAAGAAGATGGGAGTACAAATGATCTATGTACTAATCGCCTCTCTCTAGCTTTTTAGATTGATAAACTTGAACGCTATTATGATGGATGCACGATATTTAAGTAATGCAAATGGTCGCCATTGTTCCCCTCCCCTGGATAAGAATGGTCTTTTCAACCTTCCTCTTTTTCTGCCTCATTCATATCCTGCAACAAGGCCAAAGCACGTGTCCCATTCAAGTTGTGGAGTTGCTGAAAAAGATTAATTGTGTAACACACCAGGCCTTCATAATCAGTAGCTGCAAAGGGCACTGAGCATTAGCATTTGAAATCAAACACTTCTAAAACAAGTGACCAGGGGCCAGAAGTCACTCTGCTATTTAAAGTATTGCTTCATCCCCAAATTCTTCTTTTTGGTAAAACTGATAACATTATGATATAACATTATGATAAGCTGCCTTGAATAACAAGCATGAGAGTGCTCTGCCAGTGACCTGTCTTTCAGCAGTGGAGGAAGTGCCTTTAGATTCATCAGTAATCTTTGAAGCCATAGGGTCTGTTGATTTCTGTAGACTTTGACTGGATTGCTCAAATGCTTTCATTATTTTCACCAGAGATCCTGACAGGGAGATTGACTTTTGGCAAGTTGGAGAAGAACAAGGGAATGCTTTTGTAATGGTGGAAGCCTTCAGTTCAGAGTATGATCATGGTCTGCACAGGCACTTGAATAATGGGACATTTGTGGAAAACAAAAATGTAATAACTGATTAACTAGAGAACTCCACCACTTTGCCTGGTTATTACAACCACATCTCCTATCACAGGCACTTAGTGTCTATCATTTCTGTGCTATAAGTATGTTACTCTTGTGGGGGGAAGAATAGAGGATTGGAATATTGCATCTCCTGAAAGAAGTGTACAGGCTTTCAAATTAGATGGGGAAGAAGATGATTTTCCTCATATGTAAGTGATTAAACTTCTTGCAGAAGAGCCATTTTTTCAGCAAGAAAACCCTTGAGCTTCTGTATTTTCTCCTTTCTGTGCCAGGAGAGAGGTTTTTCTCCCAGCACAAATGGAAGATCTGTATGTGACCGGCCACTGGAAGAGCTATGGAAGAAGTCCATGCTATTTCAAACCAGATGTTTTAAAGCATCTCTCAAAGGCTGGGTTAAATGTGATTTTTTTCCCCTACCTTCAAGGGCTCTAGGAAGTAGTCAGTCTGCTACAGGAATGCTTTGAAATGCATGCTATTTTAAGTCTTGTTAGGTACGTGTCCTGTCCTGTGGGGAAAAATGCAGTTTCTGTAGAATATACAACAATGGAAAGCATAATGTTTGCTGTAAAGTTAGTAAAGTGACCAAGAGTCTTAAATATGAATGACTGAGTTATCTGAAACACAGCACTTAGTCTGTAGATATGAGGCAGGAAACCTATTGGTTCTTGAACCAAGGATAATTTTAGTTTAATCTGTTCTTAGATTAAGGTTTGTGTAATGTTATTAATTTGTAAATTATAGTGTTTTACTAACATTAAGGTACAAATGTGAAATTCATTTAAATAAACCACGTGTTTATTTCAAGTCATTGATATGTATTTACTAACAGAATTCATTGTTTTATTATTCAGTAAAGCCGTTATACCCCTGTTCAGCCATTAATCAAGTCAGCATTATAAAATATGTTTTACCAATTCAGAACTCATCTCAGTATTCAGTCCTTGCCGCACTGGCTGTTTTCTGCAAATTAGTATTGCCAAATGCTGTTACTCTTAATACTAAAATTTATACTGCAGAACAGGTCACCACATAATTCAAAATGAAAGCACATGCAAGGGGCAAATGAAATGTGTATTTAGTAGAACGAACCAGGATGGAATTGAAACGAAGCTAAAAGTCAGTCAGTCTTATAAACTTTAAATCCTGTCTTTAAATTCTTGCAAGTCCAAATAGTTTTGTACCATAAAGTTTTAACCCTCGACTTCTCCAATTCCCCTTCATCTTTTCTGACTGCAATCTTTAGAAAAGCTTGAGGTGACATACAGGTAGTTCTTTAAAATATTCAAGTAGTATTTAATGAGCACAGTCCAAGAGTCGGACCTTCTGGGTATTGTTCCAGTGTATATCAGTTGACTCTATTGTGAGTTTTTAATCCAAAAAAGGCTGATAAGTGTTCTTGAAATTTAAAGGTAGAGATGTGTATTAATTTTTAATTAAAAAAAAAATATATATATATATATATCAGTACCAAATTTTGAGATGGATGACTGTTTCCAATATAAAAAAAACCCAACCCTCCTCCATTATTAGTTATCTTGCTTAGCTGAACCCTTTTAGCCCTTTGTGGTCTGATCTCTTAACTGAGAACATACCCTAGCAGAGTTTTCGTTTTCATGATACTGATGGCTGTTGAATGACGCAGGGCTATAACTTACATTGTCACGGTTTAGGCACTTGCTTCAAGAGAATAATTAGATGTTTCTTCTTTCCATGAGCCCAAAAAGCAGCTGAATCTGCCATATAATCAGGAAAATAGTGGTGAAATATAGCTTTCACCCACAGATTCTGCCAGTACCAGGGGTGGGTGTGGAAGAAAGGAGAGAGGTATCAAGCTACATATAAATGCATAAAGGTAAGAAGACAAAAACAGCAAGCCAGAACAACATGTTAATTCCATGGTAGAATTACTAAAGGATATGCCATTTAATAGTGGTAGCAGTATAAAACAAGCAGGAATTGCAGTTATCTAATCTTTGTCTCATATTTTTTCTGGTTTCTGCCTTATGTCCTCAGTTGAACTGTTAGCAGCAGGCCCAGGGACACTAATTTTTTATCTGCAAGAGATTGCCTGCTACTGCGTAGCAATTTTGCCTCTATTAGTGAAGTGATGGCAAGATTGGCTCGTATCAATTATATAAAATCATATTTTTCAGAACGATTTCATCTTTGCTCCTTCATTTGCTTTGAAAACTCCCTTAATCTTATAGCAGAAATGCCGTCTCTGATTTCTGTACCTCATTCCTTTTTTTCCCCCATTCTTCTTGCCTTCAGATTTCTTCCCTTGTTGAACTGCAGTGGAAGTGCTACTTTTTCCTTCTTTGGCAAAGGTTTTGTTATTAGATGCTGTAATCATGTTGTATAATTTTATATCATGCTGAAAATAGTGGTACAGTGGATTCCTCGTATTGGAATCACTTTGGGAAATGGTGATTTTGATTCTATTAACCAGCTGATTCCATTAAAAGGAGACTTGTTTTTAAAAGAACAAATACTCTTTCCGCACAGCCCCCTGGTCCTGCTTGTGCCTCTCGCTTCCCCCACCCCCCAGCCCTGCTGGAGGGGGCCTCTAGCTGCCAGGGCTACCATGCCAGAGACCCAGGTCTGCAGCCCCCTTCCCCCAGCAGCAGCAGGTGGCGGCTGCTGCAGTAGAGTGGATCCCGGTTCCCTGTCTGCAGCTGCCCACTGTGGGCTTGGGCGCAGGGGTTGTGGCTAGCTCCCTGGTGCAGCACACACTCCCAGAGGGGCAGGGGGGACTTAAGCCCCCCAGATCTGTGCACAGGGTGGGGGTGGGGGCAGGCATGGGCAGTGAGGGCAGCAGCATGGGATTGTGCCCCTCAGAGCTACCCGTAGCCCCGTCCCACTCTCTGCTGAGGCCCCAGCCCTGCCCAATTCCCCTCCCCACTTACCTGCAGGAGCTGCTCTCTAGACTGCCTGGGGCCATGCGCGTGTACAGTACCAGGGCTGCAGAGGGCTACTCGCAAAACTGCGAAATCCCCGAGTTTCTCCAGTAAAATGATACCAAAATTTGTGATTCTGATATGAGTGGGTTTTTTTTTTTCCACATGTAAATAATATACAAATGGTTTTGGTTTTCCCATATTGATTCAGATAAACGGCTGATTCTATTAACCAGTGATTCTATAAAGTAGAATCCACTGTAATTCACCCCAGCATGTAACTTATAGGTAAGGACCTCCCAAAATTATGGTGGAAGTGGGCTGTGCAGCAGCTCCTTTAAACTTGCAGGATCCCCCCCACACAAAATTTATGATCAGCTGAGGGGTCCGAGAGGCCAAAACGGCATCATATTTAAAACAGTGGTTTTTGCCTCCCTGACGAGCAGGAGTGATGGGAGGGGGGGGCGGGGAACCTGCAAGGTTAAAGGAGCTGCTGCATAGCTCAGTTCTGCCAGGATTTTGGTAGGTCCCTGCTTATAGGCAGTAACTACCAATATGTGAATATTCTGTTGTAAAAGACTTTGCTTCACTTAAACATAAGAAGAAAACAGAACATTGCCATATTTCTGAGAGTCTCCTTCAGTTAGTTTTATACAAGGATTGCTATAAAATGTTTACAGATGCCTTTGCATCTTATTGGCGTATTTCCTATGCTAACTATAAATGATACTTAATAATTTAATCTTTCTGCAAAGGCATTTGTGTAAACTTCATGGGTGAGCACTGTGCTCAAGTATTTCTGAATAAAGAACTTGACAACCAAGCCTTGACAAACACTCAGAAAACTTTATATTTTGCCAAGTCAAGCCCTAACCTCTGGCCTCCCATCTCAGGCTTGGCTGGTTAGTAATTTAGACTTGTACTGTGACACTGACAATGGAAAGGCTATTCTGAGCCTTACTAATTTGGGGATTTATTGGCTTGTTCAGCTGGTTGTACTCAAAACTGTTAGTATGTGATATGAAAAGTAAGCATCTCTCAGACATTAGGGGAGTGGGATTATTTCTCTCGGTATGGCCATGTTGAAGATTCATAGACTGTTAGGGGCTGGAAGGGACCTTCTGGATCATCAGGTCCAGTCCCCCTGCACTAGGCAGGAAAAGACAACCGGGGTCAAGTCACTCCAGTAAGGGGACTGTCCAGTCTCCTTTTGAAGATTTCCAGGGTAGGTGACCGCACCACCTCTGGAGGGAGTTTATTCCACAGTCTGGTCACCCTGACTGTGAAGGAGTTCTTCCTGGAATTGAGCCTGAAGCAGCCTTCCAGGAGTTTGTATCCATTGCTCCTGGTCTTCCCTCAGGTGCCCTGGTGAACAGCTGTTCATCGAGTTCTTAATGTACTCCCCTGACGTAGTGGTAAGCCGCTACCAAGTCCCCTCTCAGCCTTCTCTTCTGTAGGCTGAAGTGGCCCCTGTCCCTCCAGCCTCTTCTCGTATGGCTTGTCTTGCAAATTCCTGATCATACAGGTGGCTCTTCTCTGGCCTCTCAAGTTTTTCCAAGTCCTTGTTGAAGTGCAGTGCCCAGAACTGGACATAGTACTTCAGTTGCAGTCTCACCAATGCAGAGTATAGTGGAAGTATCACTTCCTCAGTTTTGCATGAGATGCAACGGTTAATGCAGATTCCAATAAAATGTATTCCAAAGCGGGGAAAGCAAGTGTATACAGGGTTTGAATTACAGGGGAGCTTGGGGCAGGCTGAACACCCCCAGCCTGCCCCTTCCTTTCTAAGCAACTCAAGTAGACACCCCCCCCCCCGCAGGCTCCCCCAGGAGTTGGAGTTTCATTTGAACCCTGAAAATATATACAGGGAGAGGGAGATTATATCTAGATAGATACAGATCTACTTATAGATCTATGATATAGCTATAAAACTTGTAGTCCTTACCAGCATGCTTAACAGTCACAGGCCCTTCATAACTGTAGCTGTGAACAGCACAACATCTCAACCAGAGAAGCTCTAAAACTTTGGGATTGCTGTGGTGAGCCTTCTCTGAAGCCTGGAGCATATAGGTGCATTTTCTTTCTCCTTAGTGAATGAGTCCTCGTAATATCTCTGAATTATGTGCAGGCACCAAAGAGAAATTCTAACTAAGTTCTGCTACTGATATTGCTGCTCCTACCTCTTGTTGTTTACCACTCATCACTGCTTAATCTGCTTAACATTTGTCACTTAACTAGTCCTCTGATGTACTCTGTCCATTCTTCCCTCCGTGTCTTATTTCAGATTACCCGTTATGGCTTGGAACAAGAGGCACTCTTCTCTTCTTGTTTAAACCCTACACAAAAGTACTTCCAGGGGCTTTATTAGCATTAATTACTAATTAAGTATTATTTCATTTAAAAGAACTTGTAGCAGTGTGGTTAAGTTAATCTGGTCTCTAGGTACTTTGTATATTGTGTGTTGTTTAGGAACGAGGTCTATATCTCAACGTTCTCCATCAGGGTTCAGTAAATTAGAAGCTTACCTGGGTAAATAGAAGTCAGACTAAAGCCAGGAGTATTATGGAAGGCAACACAGTATTTTTCTTACTGTACCAATTATGACTTGACTTAAGGCCATTTCACTTGATATCTGCCTAGCATTTATTTATTTTCTAAAATCCGGGCTGGGAAGGCTGTTTGGATTTTATCCCAAGGACAGGGTAGTCAGAGAAGCTGATAAACAAGTTGAATGTTCCCTTCAAGATTTCCTTTGGAGAACTGCAAGACTGTTTTTCAGTTGTGTTCAGATGTGCTTTGGATCTGATGGCTGTTGTAAAGGTTAATTAGTGTGTGCATATCACTTTGAAGATGCAAAGCAATAAATAGATGAACCTGATTCTGCATAGTACTGAGACCCTCAGCTCCCAATAAGATTGAGGACATGAAGTACTTTGTGGCATAACTGCCTGTAAGTTTTTAGTAATCCTCACAGCATCTGAAGTATTTTTAGTCTGCTGTATTGTTCCATTTTTCTGCTTTCTCAATCTGCCGTTGAAATAGAAGGGTAAAATGTCATCATAAAACCACAGACTGCATTTGTTCTAATGCCCAATTTACATAAATTTGCACGTGTAATAATCTTGCTGTATATTAGCCTCTGTGCTGAAACTGAGAAATAAGACTGTCATAGCATGGAAAATAATATAATAATTAAAGTCTTCTGTTGAGGTACTTTGGTTGCATTTGTATTTTAAGCAGTATGAATTTAAATATTTTCCATAAAGCTTTTTTCATAGCAACCCACTGAGTTGAAAAATCTGAATGGTGGTGGCTTGGAAACAATTGGCTTGACATACATGGGTCTCTTCTCATTTTAGTGCAAATACACTGTTCCTCTTAGTGATAATGGGTTGCATGTGAAGTGATGGATTAACACAGGGATGGGCCAAATACAGCTGACCTGGCCCTCAGCAGCTTGCCAAACCTCACTAAGTGGCCCTCCAGCCCAGATAATTTGCCCACCCTTGGATTAGCAAAACCCTCCCCACACAGAAAATTTGTGAGGCTACAGTATCCAATTCCCAGATAACCAGGAGTAGAAGTTACTTTGGACTCCATCGCAACAGAGGTCCCTCTAAAATCTGTCAAGGCCATGGGGCAGTGATACTGCCTGACCTGTAGCACACCCGTGAAGTTGAGTTGCCTGACGCTTGTTAATTTACTGCAAAATTCTTGTGCCCCAGGCATATTCTGTCAGGAAATACATCCCACGTATCTGAGTGAGACACTTGCAGCAGATACCATAGCAGTAAAGGTGTTGGTCTTTAATGTGTCCATTCCCTCTCCTCTCCCAGCTTTGTACTTTTATCTTGCCCTATTGCTAGTGATTAAAAAAAAAAAAACAATATTAAGTTGGCATATCCAGAACTTGGCATTTCTGCTGTTTGAAACCTTAGGCATAGTGACAAACTAGCTCCCCAAAAAGTTAAGGACTAGGAACCAAGAAAGAGAGGAGCCTGGGGGGAAATAAAGTAGGATTAGTCTAGAGACATTTTGTTAATGTATAACTTAAGGGAGAGGAACAAAAGTAGAGGTAGTTTCAGTCTCTGGAACTGGGAGACTTCAGGCAATTGTGATATTAGGTCCATCAAACAATGAAGAGAAAATGCCTATGCACTTCTGGTAGAAGATTCTTTCTCTTGCTTGGCTTTCATCTAGGCTCTTGAGCTGAAGGGATTAAGCCTTTGGACACAAGGGGCATTTATACACATACATTTGTCTGCTCTGATGTGCCTCCTTAATCGATTCATCAAGCCTGCTCCCTATGTGAGCTGATGTACCCAGTGCTGCGTCTCATACATTTGTGTAAATGGTGAAGTGTCAGCTCTGAGAAAATGGCAGCAGTGCACTTTTGAACTAAAACACCTTCTATGTGTGTTAGTTCAGAAGCACACTGCTGCCATTTTCTCAGTGCTGCTGCACATTTTGCCACTTATACAAACGCATGCACCACAGCACCTGGTGCTTTTAGAAGCACCGGGCACTGTGGTGCAATGTGTACAAATACCCAAGGTTCACGGAAGAAAATTAAATCTTAACTTCTCAAAAGTAAAAGCAGTTACAGAGGGGTGTTGGCTGTCTTTGTCATGATGATTGTTACACAGAGTTGCTATTTTTTTTAGCTTCCACCCCAAACCTCAGCCTTAGGAAAAGATGTGCCTGGTGTGAATTCATTAATTTGGTAAGTAAACACTGTGCAGAGCATTGTCTGCTCCAGTCTGGGCAGCCCAGTTGGTGGAAGCCCTTGGCTGACACCTTCTGGTCTTGCAAAGCACTTAGAGTGATTTGAATTAATTCCTTTGCATGACCCAAGCTGCTCACAATTATTTGGAATTTTTTTCATCCATTCTGTAGCTTGGAGTCGGTCCTTCCTAGCCCTCCACTTGCCTTCACAGTTAAAGACTTGGTGGGGTATCAGAAAATTTTTAACTTATAATGTTGACAACAGTCCCACTCCTCCTTGGGACTAACTAAGGCTAGCGAACATTTTGGGAATGCTTGGTTTTGACAGAGAAGTTTCCCTGGTACAAGTGATGCAAATTCAGCTGGCAACAGGACTTCAAAGCCTATCAGTGCTAGTATATTTCAACTTTTGTTTAGAGAGACCCTCATATGGTAGCTCTTCAGGACTGTTCATTTCTCATTTCCTTTTCAAATGTTCTGTATTCAGGAGCCATGTCCTAAACATTTTGATGGTCACTTATTTGAATGTTTCGCACAGTTTTGCATTTGCAGTTACTGACTTCAAACCAAATTTCACTGATGCATCACTTTCAGTTAGTGCAAATGCCATGTGTGCATCTAGAGTATTGACTTAAAACCTTTGTAGTCTACACAGCTTTTTTTGGGATGATTCTAACATCTGGAAATGAATAACATAATTTGTGTATCTAAAACTGTAAACACCCTGACTTCTAAAATCAGTTTGTTTAATTTGGGGGAGCATTTTGCACTCAATTCTGCTGTCCTGTATTCCTTTCAACTTCCCAGAGAGCTCTGTCTCTGAGGACTGAGGGTGGAGCATTTTTATTTTATATTGTTAAACCAGTATTTAGAAAGATTAGTTAAAGTAAGACTGCTATTTTTAGGTTCAGTTTGATTCTTCCCTCTACTCACAGTCATAGTTGGGCTGGTAAATATTTTGGTGTGTTGTTAACACAGACAGCGTTTAAGAAATGCTGTAGTTTCCTGGTGGTAAGATAGCAGTTGGGGTTGAATATAATGCCTGTTGCATAAACAAAAATTGACCAATCCTTTGGAAGGAGTGCCATCATTACCTCATATTCTGTGGTACTGTACCCTTTTTTGGTACACAGAATGGGGTCATACTGAAAGTGCAAGGAGGGTTTGTATTTATTAGAAAAAAGCCCTAATTGTATAAAACGTATTTTATACAACTGCGTTCTAAAAATCCATAATGGCTGTGCATACAGGAAGAATTTCCTTATGGCAGTGATTAATATTCTTAGTGGTATAAACATGTGGAGCAAGGTGTGCATTCTTCAGAGATGACCCAAAAAAAATTATACTCATTTTAGCAAAAATCTAACATAGTTATTGACCATGTCACAATAGGCCTTGAGTGTTTTTCCTTCAATTAAAAAGCTTCAACTCGATGTTGATAGCTTGTACACTGATAGGAGTGCATTGTTTGTGTGTCCTAGTGAGATGAGATACTATCAGATTGTAGCAAATGGCTTAATTGCAGATTGATAGGTCAGAATTAGGCTGAAGATTATTTTACAAGCCCAGAAAGTAATCTTCCAGTGCCTGAACTGCTCTGAAAGACCATGGCTGTGCCAGGCACTGTTGTTCCCTGCCTGGTCAAAGTAACCTTTGTGAAGCACATAAGTGGAAGCTATAAAACTCTTGGTATTTTGGTTAACTGTTAATAGTCTTCATGCGTTCTTATATTGCGGAAGAAAATAATGGCTAGTATAATACTGAAGTGTTGTTATTTTTGCTGTCGCTTGGTCCCAGATGGTTGACAACTCTTTATATTGCTAAATAATTGCTTAGATATGCTTCATCTCATAAGATTCCAGTCACAGAAATCCACAGATTTGTATTATACATTCACAGAAAGAAATAAAACGGGAGAGTTCATCCTTCTAACATGTACTCATTGCTGTCACATATTTTCTAGGTGGATTTTCCTTAAGTTGAAGGAACACTTTCTGCAATGTCGGGGTGCCTGTACAAGTCACGGGGTTTAATCCACATTAAATTAAATAGATTTATAAAATGTAAATGTGTTTATTGTGGAACATTGCATCCGTGTTTGCACGTAGTAGGTTTTTGAACGAGTTAAGGCTGGTCCCTGGTTGGCACCACAGGAGAGTGGGATGGTTCCCCCCAGCCCAGGGCCTCCCACCCTGTGCCCTGCCATGCAGCTGCGGGAGCAGGGAGCTGGCACATGGCACAAGAAAAAAAACAAGTGGAAGCAATTCAAAGAGGTGAACTGCAAAAAAAAAAAAAAAAAAGTTTCAGTGCCATCTGGTGGGCAAAGGCTCATTACATATCTTTGAGTGCCTTTGTGTTTGCACACAACGAATCCATGTACATGATGCTTTAACTTGTGGTGTGGTGAGCCAGACTAAACTGTCTGAGGAGTTCTAGTTTAATGCACTAGAAAGACTTTTAAAACATCCGGAAAACCCGCTCATGCAAACAGTCACGCTGTTATAGCACAAGAAAGGGCAAAAAACATGGCGCATACATTTCTAGGATGTTTGTAAATCTTAGCAGCATCTTTACTAGGAACGGTCTTCCCTTTGTCCAGTCCATCTCTGTTCTTCCCACTCCCATGATGTACCAGTCACTCGAGTGACTTCTTCTTTTTTTTTTAGCGAGAATTAGTAGGCATAATTTTGGTGGCTTGTCAAGGTTCTGCGGAAAACTTTGAGCAATGTAAGGTTCATTCTTACCCAAAGACTTAATTGACTGTCTTGACGCAGGCCAGGGAAATGTACTGCTGCTTAATGCCCAAGAGCAAGATAAGGGAAACAGAACTAGTTTCCTCATTGTCAAGCCTTTGTCTATCCAGGGAAGTTTGCCTAGATAGACCATTACAGATACAGTTATGCTGCCATGGTTAAACTGGTGAAACTTTGGTAAACTTCTGTTTATGGACATTATACTTGAATTGCCACAGTGGCATAACTGTAGTGTTATAAGTATGCCAGTCAACTTTTTCCTATTTAGACCGAGCTTAATTAATTTCAGTCTCACACTTAACTTATTTGTGATGCAAACAAAAAACCAATTATATTTCATTCTTAAGGTCTTGTAGAAGTCTGTACAAGGTTCAGGCTGAAAATCTGGGTTTATGGTTGGGTTTTAACTGCTCTTTCATGAAGAAACAAGCAACAGATTGATTTACAGGCAACTGGCATTTTAAAACAATCCCTAATACTCAAACCTTTTTTCCATGCTGCATTTTTGAGCTTACGGTAAATGCTCATAATCTAGTAGAAATAATATAAAAATAGGATTTCATTATAGAAATAGTGAAAGGTAATTACAGCAGAATGAAAGTGTCACCATAGCACAAAATTCTTCTTTAGCTTCCCTGTGTTTCTACCCAGCAGCAGCCCAGCATTTCTCTTCATCTCCACACCACATGGAGTAAGTTGCCCTGCACTATTCAGTTTGGTATCACAGTAAACTAGAAATCACTAAACTGCCACATATAAACTTAATTTAACTCATTTTCTAGCAAGACTTCTAAGCTTAACTGGCTTATTTTAATAGCATCCAATCGTGTCAGCATTAAGTGAAAAGATACCCAGTCAGACTGGCTGTTTTTAGGTTATTACGGTAGCAGGAAATGGGGGTGAGATGCAGGGGGAGAAGCTTTATAGAGAAATACAAGGCTTTCTGCTTTATAAATACGTGCATTTAGGAAAAGACTCTTCTTATCTTTTTCTCTGAGGAAATTTAAATAGTTTTATGAATATTAACACCTTGTTGTGAAGTGGGTAGGCAATATGCGGAACACTTCAGCCACCTGCGTAGTGGAATGCAGCAGTTTAACATATGTACTATAATTCATGGAGCATATACGTATGCAGTAGTTTATATTCAACTATCACATCAGGATTTCTTTAAAAGAAAGACCCGCAGGTTTCTCCAGGGCCATGGGGTTGTCATGTTGTGTCCTCAATTTTACTTTATTTATGAGAAAAATAGTTCTTAGTCCAATTTAGATCTCTCCCTGTCCCTTTAGAAGCTCAGCCTAACTTTCATTGCATGCCATTTCCACAGAAACAAAACCATCAGGCAGGCTGCAGTTGGGTGATACTTGATTTCATGCACGTCCTGCATAATAAATGGAGAAATACAGATTGTGGGAGATGAATGGAATGGTTTTCAGTATATTTCCACGAAGCGAGAACACCACCTTTTAAAACTCAGGGTGGCAGCTCAGAACCTTAGATAGCTGGCACTAAAAATAACCTTGAGGTCGTTGGCTAATATGAAGAGAGTATTTAATATCTTTCTATTCTCTAACAGTAAGATGATGTGATCAGGCAGGAAATTAAAGTAACTTTTTTTCCATTGCTGTAGGCTTGTTGAGAAGGATTTAGAACCAAGTCTGAGTTGAGGCTAGATCATATTAAGAAAATGTGGGTCTGAAAGTCTTTTAGAGGAAAAGGACTGATCATACAAGAGACTTCATAATTTGAAGTACTTGTGTATGGTATGCTGTTTTCAGGGGCAATGAATTTATCTTTTTTCTTCCTTTTCTTTTTACACTAGTTATTTTACTGGGGGCAAGAGCTGTGTGCGAATTATACAGGCATTTGTGGGTTTGCAGTAAGGACCTAAAATATGTAGTTATTATTTGGATGTACAATTTGTCCTTAATTCAGTTCCAAAATATTGGAGAATCAGTCTTAAGCTTTATGAAAGGAGAGGTAAATCGCATTTTATCAAACAATAAAAGAGCTGAGGAGAGTAAATCAATTAGATTTAAGTCCATTAAATCCTCAGCTCAGTGTTTCTCACGTAGAATTACTTTACTGTGCACAGTAATGACATGTTGGAGGGTTGAAAAAAGTCCTGTGACCACATGTGGACCCTGAGGTAAAGATAGGCTTCCTTGTCCCTGTACGACTGTTTGTTTCCACTTTTTAAAAGCAAGCATTCAGAAAACATTATTGTTTCTAAACAGCACGTTAGAGTTTGTACTGTAGATTATCACCTACCTTCCTTTATCTGTCTTTAGAAAATAGTCTTTGGTGTCAAAATATCTGTACACCAAGACATCTAAAAAGAGGCCTAATGCTTCAGGGTTAGAAAATTTAAGTTATTTTCCAATACCAACAGTAACAGGAAAATGAGAGATTTCTGTCTATTTGTCAACTTTCCATTCCTGTTACAACTTGGTACAGAAGGTTTGTGGCTCATAGGTAATGTTCAGTTTAACTCGGGTATTACAACATTGTGCCATTGGGAACAACTGTGTGAGGTAGACAGATTTTCCATAGGAAATAGTCTAATTACATAGATGGCTGTATGGCTGTCTCTTTGGGCTAGTATGTATGTCTGTGGCTGGCTGAAGACCATGGCATCAATGAATGAACTTTGTCCCACATTGCCAAAAAGTACTTTTCAGACTATAGGCAATTACTGCTTTAGTGGTGAGACACAAATTAGTTTGTTAGAGGAATTCCTGCTTTTCAAAAAAACATTATCATAATGGAAAGATTGCTACATCGAGGTATGTAGCATTGTCAGTTAAAACAGCAGCAATGGAGGTTAGGGGATCTCAGTGAAGCGGATGAGGTGTATGGTACATTTTTACTCGTTGGCCAGTTGCAGACATTAGAGTTACTGGTATAAGAGATTGTGTCATAGTGATCTAAACTGTGTAACATAGATGGATTCCACCTTGGCTTTCTCGATATCTGTACCTTGTGGTCAGTGTGTGGGTTAATACATAAATTCCTTCTACTCCCTCTTCCCAAAAGGAGGGAGACACTATAGTTGCCCATTGTTTTATGTGAGTTTGTGCTTCACTTATAAAAACAAGTGTTTACATACTAATAAAAAGTTAAGCATAAATGTTACACAATGAGAGGTATAGCTCACAATGATCAAAGAACTTGACAGTTAATAGCAGGATCTAAAAAAGGCTGGTTGCTTCCTCACTGAGAGAGCTGAAATGGATCAGATTCTGCAAAATGGGTGATGTGCAACAAATCTTCGCATTGTCCAGGAGGTGGACTGAATGACTTAAGAGGCAGTTTTCATCTCCCAGTTTCCCTGTAATACGATGCTGTGATTTTTTTTTTTTTTTTTTTTTTTTTTAGCTCCAAGCATATGCTACTTGTGGTTATTGCTTCCTACACAAATGTCATTTGGTTATTGAGTTATGAAGCTGACAATTCAATTTTCTGTAGGCCATGCTGTTAGCACTCAGCCATAGATCTTTAGCTGAGGTGTTTTGGAGACACTAGAAAGCAGACTGCCGATGCGTGTACACACAATCACTAACAGAATTGCTTTTATAGATACCTAGTATTATTAGAGTTACTTACATCTTGAAAAGCAGAAGACCATCCAGAAGTGCCCAAATCAAAAAGCTTCTCCGAGAACTAGATTCTACTTGCAAAAAAAATGTAAAAGTTGAGTAATTGATTAGAATGATTTTCTGGGATTCAGGTGTTGGGTCATGTCAGTAGCAGGGGGTCTAGGCCTATCAGGATGCTAGGGTAGATAACTTTTTTTTTTATCTGACCTAGCATAGCAGTTCTGATTTTAAGCTTCCTCTTGTTCCCAGTAGCTATATACTGAAATTACTGTATTGTAAGCAAATTCCATGACAGTTTAGAAACATGTCTCTTCCATGTTTTGTCCCTAGTAAAAAATTTCCTATCATACTGAGCACGTTGTTTGTTTAACCTGGTGGTTTTCAACCTTTTTTCATTTGTGGACCCTTAAAAAATTTTGAAGGGAGAAGCAGACCCCTTTGGAGATTTCAAATGGAGGTGCAGGTATTGTAAATGTAGGTATTCATATACTTTTGATTGATCATAGTCATCTTTTGTGAACCCCTTAGACCAGGGATGAGGAAAATATGGCCTGTGGGCTGGATCTTGCTCACCAGGGGATTCTGTCTGGTTTGCAGGGGACTCTTGGTCTCACCCAGTGCAGGCACAGGGAGCAGCCTGGGCTGTGGCTGGTGTGGCCAGTCCTGCCACCCTTGGGTGCACGGTGGGCTTAGGGCGGTGCAGCAGCTGGCCTTGCTTCCTGGCAGGCCCTGCATTGGCAGCTCCTTCCAGCTGCCACTGCCAGCATCTGCCACTGCTGCCAGACCTGGCCCCACTGCTTGGGCACCCTGACCTGTGTGCTTCATACCTACCACCACAGTGGGTGGACGGGGTCTGCATGGAGACCAGTGCAGGATGTGTGGGCACAGTGTGCGGCCAGACAAATGGTATGCTGCTTCAGGCAGGCGGGGAGCAGCATTTGGGAGTAGAATGGGCAGGAAGGGCCAGGGCTGAGATCAGGATAATGGGGCAGTGTCAACACATGGCCAGGGCCTGGGGAACAGCTATGATCCCCTGGCTGCATGTCGCTGCGACAGATGCCACTTCCTTGGGCAGGGCCAGAAGGGAATGGATCGCTGCTCCATTCTCCCCTCTCTACTTTCACCATCCTGTGATCCTGAACTCAGCCTGTCCTGCTTCCAGGTGCCACTTCCTGCCTGTCCGTGGCCCCATCCCATCTGCCCAGCTGAGCACACCCTACCCATGTGGGTCCTGGACCAGTTTCCATAGAGACCCCAAGATTGCTGGATGATGACAGTGTGGGCTGGGCCCCAAAACAGAGCCATTTGGGGAGTTATGGTGAGCTGTTGCAGGGAGGGGAGTGCTGACCAACAACAGCTGACCACAACAGCTCACCAAGACTCCCTAAGGGGCCCTCCAGTCCAAATAATTTCCCACCCCTTCCTTAGACAGTCTGTGGACCACAGGTTGAAAACCATTGGTCTATCCTATACTAGGCACTTCTGTGAACTCATCAGGTAGTATCTTACATGTCTAAGGTACAAACAGTCTGTAGTTTCTGCAACCACTGCTTCAAGAGTCCTGGGGGGTGCAGTTGCACCCGCCTTGATTCCTGCTGCACCCAAAATTTTAAAACAACTGCCTGAGAGAGGCAGCAGCTTTTGTATTTGGGCAGCACTGAGGTAGACAATTGACTTCATGGTTTATTATAATCTACCTGATTTCTGCTAATCTCACTTCACTGCTGTTAGTGACCCTCTTTCCTTTTAAATGACCCTGTCTCCACTAATCAAGCTATCCTTTTTTTTCTGTCCTGGCAGTGTTTCTCTCCTATTTCACAGCCTTGCTTTAGCACAAGCTAAAAACTTTAACTCAGGTGTGGAAATAACTGACAGTGAAGTATTGGAAGCACTGTCAAGGTTTTTAATAAGGCTGCGTTTTGTTTTATGGATTTTAAATAAGAGATGCACATGTATCTATAATTGAGGGCCCACCTAAATTGTGGTAGAAGTTCATGACACCTTTAATCTCACTCCTTTCACCGAGTCCCCCTTGCCACTAAGTGACTGAGAAGCAGTTAATGCCACGGTTTTTGCCTCCTGGCCACTCGGGGTGGAGGGGGCTGGAGGATTGTGGTGAAAAGAGCGACATTAAAGGCACCACAAACTTCCACCGTGATTTAAGTAGGTCCCTAACTGTAATGACTACAGGACTAATGAAAGAATACCTCTTGATTATTTTTGCTCAGTTTACTGTAGTTAAAAAAATTAATCTAGCAAATTAGTGCACATTCAATGAGTTTATATGTTTTTGCTTTTGTCTTAAACTGAACAGTATAGTTCTAGATCCCTGCCAGATTAGTAAAGCTTCTAGTTTCTCTGTAACTGGTGAAAAATGTGTTTGTATTATATGTGAAGGTGTGCCATTCCACCTGTACCCCACTTTTCAAAATCGTAGAACCGTCCCTGGGACCCAGTCGGAAATGCAGATGACACTGTTAGCTAAAACAGCAGTCACTGACGTCTCCTCTGCACCAACTCCTACTATCATTATTTCTAACAGAAGAAGGGATATGTGGTGGGGAGGGTAGGAAATCCAAGTATAGGTTCAGCATTTCTTCTTGGGGTACTCAAGATATGTAGATTTGTGATACAGGCAGTCTTCAAACTTGCAACACAATTGGTTCCTGAAGACTGCATCTCAAATCAAAATGCTGTAACTCGGAACCAGTTTTCCCATAGGAACAGTGTTATAAATGGGGGATCGGTTCCTTTATGACAGTTGAGACAGCTGTGTCCAGCTGGTCTGTTGTAGTAGGGGAGAGGGGGAAGGGAAGGGGCGTAGGGGGGCAGATCAATGCCCCTGCAGCAAGGAGGGATTGGGGTTGGGACCGGGGCTGAGGCAAGTGCTGCCCAGGGACAGGGGTGGGGCGGCTCATGCTGCTGTGCGCCACTGGTCCAGGAGCTGCTTGTATGGCAGCTCGTCCAGCAGCTCTTGCCACTGCTCCCACCTCCGGCTTGGGTGGATATAGGGTGGGGGCTTGTGCCTCAGGATCTGCGATGGGCAGGCAAGGCCAGGGCTGCACCAGGCTGTGCTCTGAGCAGAAGGCGCTGGGAGTGGGGGCTATGCCCCACAGGCACAAGGCCTGCACAAGACTGAGCCATTGCACTGCCTCCAGGCAAGCAATGTGCAGTGGCAGGAACCAGCCACATCTCCCCATGCCTCCCAGACGAGCAGCAGCTTCACCCCAGCTAGGCGAGTGGTGGCAGGGCATGATAGTGCAGTAGAACGGGGCTATGGTGAAGCTGCAGTGAGTTTTCGGGTGGCACGTGCCCCACTCCCCTCCAAGCCCTGCCGCCACTCGCCCAGCCAGAGCAAAGCCACTGCTTGTCTGGGAGGTGCAGGGAGACTGGGCCACGTCCCGCTGCTGCTGCACACTGCTTGTCTGGAGATGGCACAGCAGCTCAGTCTCACGCTGGCACTGCACCAGCTGGGAGAGTGATCGAGGGGCATAGCCCCCACTCCCAGCACCTTCCACCTTTTGCCCGGAGTGCAGCATGGTGCAACCCTGGCCCTGCCTGCCCCGTGCAGATCCTGGGGTGCATGCCCCAGCCCCATGCCCTCCTGGACTGACAGTGGGAGCAATGGCAATAGCTGCTGGACAAGCTGCCACATAAGCAGCTCCCAAAACGACAGCATGTATCAGTGTGCGCCACCCCACCCCCTCCCTGGACAACACTTGTCCCAGCCCCAATCCCTCCCTCACTTCAGGGGCATTGATTTGCCCCCCACTCCCCTACCACAACAGACTTACCAGCTGGACACAGCTGTGTCAACTGTTGTAAAGGCGAAACTGGTGTGGGAACCTCGAAACAGGATGTCAATTTATAAATGTTGTAAATGCCATTTGTCGCAACTCAAAGTCGCAAGTTGAGGACTGCCTGTATAATTGTGTGTTGGCTGCTTACAGCTAGAAGCCCTGAATGAAAGACCAAATAACTTGGCTTCAGAGAAATATTAGCATATTGAGGCAAATAGTAATAGGCTGCCTTTGACTGTTTTACAACTGTGAAAAGGTTGCGATCCTGTTGTACAGATGGGGAAACTAAGAGGTAAAGGGATTAGCTTATTGTTTCACTGCAAATCAGGGCCAGTTAAGAACAGAAACCTGGTCTCTTGACTCAGGCTGTTGACTTGAATTCTTTTTCTTACCATAAGTAGTGACTTCTGAAAAACATTAAGAGCTCAACAGCAATGACTACATCTTAAGTTTTATGTACAGTATGTGCTAAATGTGTTTGTTTACTTTAGAAGAAAAATTAAACCAAAACCATCAACTTTGGACAGACAAATCTGAAGATCCTAGCAAAGTTCCTACCTTGTGCATGCTTGCATTAGGTAGCCAGCAAAGCAAAGAAATGCTAATTTGAGGAAACAGTACCTGCTGGTTTAAAATTCAAGATAAGAGGCAAGCGATCTAGTTTTTCTATTATTATCATCAGGGATCCAGGTTTTCTGTTTGCGACAAAAAAAATTGGTAAAAAACAGATTTTCTCCTTTTAAAGGAAAAAAAAATGTGGGTTAAGGTGGGTTTCCCCTTGCAGGGTGGCAGAGTTTCAGCCTGCATGGGGTCGGGGGAGCAGGAGGAGGGTGGTCAGGCAGGGGGCACCATGTACACATGCACATGGCTGCCAGGAAGCCTGGAGAGCAGCTCCCCAGAGGTAAGTCTAGAGAGGGTTGGGGTGGGGATGAGGGAGGGGATGAGGGAGGCAATGGGTGGGGCTTGTGGCCCAGAGCCATGTGCCACCACAGGGCCCGAGCAGGGAGCAGGATGGAGCCATGGGCCTGTGCATGAGGGGCACGTGCCCCCAGATTTGTGTGTGGGGCAGCCACAGGCTGCAGATTCATGCTACCCACCCTGCTACTATCCCCCTGGGTCCTCCAGGGCAAGGCAGATTGCTAGGCAGGAAGGGGGCACTTTGCCATGGTAGCATGGGGCTCACGGCAGTAGCACCAAGCTTCCCCTCTGCTCAGCCCCACTCTGCCCTGTAGCGCTGGGCCTGCCTAACAGGCTCTGGAGGCCCCAGGGAGAAAGCATCAGGGTGAGGGGCCCAGGCCTGCAGCGGGCAGCCCACATCTGCAACCCCACACTCCACAGGCTCCAGTCTGGCTGTGCCACCCATGGGGGAGGAGGAACCAGGCTTCTCTCCCCTCTGGTGCCTCAGCAGCTGCCACCTCATGCAGTCAGCAACTGGGGCTCAGGCACTGCTTCAGGGGGCTGCAGACCTGGGCCCCTAACCTTGTAGCCCTGGCAGCTGGTGGCCGCCTCTGGCAGGGCTGGGGGTTGGGGAGCTGTGGCTTGAAAGTGAGGGGCAATGGCAGGGGAAGGGCACTGGCATATCGGAGCTGCTCCACACCACAAAGCACTGGGGCGGGGAACAGCCACAGCTGGACCCATGTCCTAGGGAGCGAAGGGGGCAGGGAGAGCTGTGACTTTTTTCCATGATAAAACCAAAATCAAACACCAACATTTATAGGTATTTAGAATTTATTTTACTGTAGTGATTAAGGCATCGGTAGGCTTCCCAATTGCTTTAAAACTGTAAATATATCAATAAAACATTGTGTTCTAGTGGTACCTTGGTATAGTGATGTTTCATTTTAATTGCAGACTTGAGGTTTTTAATCAGAGAATTTGAGATTTTTAAACGGGGAAAGCCAGGATCCCTGATGGTTATCCTCTGTAGCGCCGTTATCTTTTTATGGAAAAAAAAAACTTGGAGGAAGTCACTTCTGGGTGTCTATATACAAGATTGTGATCTGGGGTAACAGTTACTGCTCCGGTCAGGCTTAATTAGGAAGCCATAACTAGAAGGGGCCAAGGAGAAGGAAAGCATTTTGTTTTAATGCCGCCATAGTTTTGACTTTTTCTAAAGATTGAGGAAAACTGAAACACTGTCACTGGCTGGTATTCTCATTCTGCTCAGAATAACAGCCTCCTGTATAGCATATTTTGTAAACCAGGAAAAAAAAAGAAATGCTTTAATGAGATGGTTTCAAAATCTGCTCTGAGCTGAATTCTGTACCAGCAGTTATTTTGCCAACAGAGGGAGCTGTGGCCCTTCTCTGAAAAACCACAATGTTACAAATGGTTCCCTATACCCATCTTAAAAGTGGGTTTGAGTTAATAATTTGATCTTCAATAGTTGTTTAATAATGTTAACTTATTATAGTACAGGTAACTTTAAAAATGAAATCTTATCACCATGGAGCTCCTAGTGAGATGCATGAAAACTTTCCAGCAAGATATAAAAGGCTGGCTGTTATGAAAATTATCTAAATTAATTTGTTGATTTTAAAATTTTTGCAAATCCCAGTCTAGAGTGTAATTTTAAATTTCCCTGTGCAAACTGTTTAATGTAATGGCAAAACTTGAAATATAAAATCTCTAAAAGCATTTTTTTCTCTAACGTGTAGGCATTTGAGCTACAGGAGAAGTTTATTATGTGGCTGTATGTCTCTGTTCTAAGAAAGTTCTTGGAGCTCTTAAATTTTATGGTGTTTATTCAAATGGAAAAAGTTGCTGGGCGCATCTGCACATGCACTTTAATATGCAGTAGCCTGTTTTACTGTGCATTAGAGCATCACTTCAAAAACCATACTAACATGCAGTCAAAATAGGCTACTGCACATTAAATGTCACTAAAAAAGCATGTGCTTTTGCCACTGCACATTAGGAAAGCGCATTTATTTAGTCCTTTACATTGGAGGTACTAAATTGAATGTGCAGTAGCAAAAGTGCATTCATGAACATGTAGACGGTGCCCACTGTGTCTTTAAAGTTAGCCAAAACTCTTGTCCCAAAATAACGTTCTTTTTAACTTTTCTCCAGTAAGACACTGGCCACATCCACATGAGTGTGGACATTTGTTTCCCTGGGGACAAGAAGCAGTGGCACATCTTCTGCTGGTGCTTCTTGTCCCCAGGAATGCCTGTGCCCCACACCCTCTGCCCCAGCAGTCTCACCTGGAGTCCTGGAGGCCTCCTGGGGCTGCTGCTTGGAGCTTTGCCGGCAGCTGAAGTATGGGTTCAGCTGGCCAGGCTGCAATTTTGGGTGGTGCGTGCTGCCCCCGCATGTGCTACTCTGCTTCTTTTTGCACAGGTTTTTTTGACCCCAGGATCTCGTGGGATCAAACACTTCCCCCACCCCCCTGTGCTGCTACCTGGTAGCATGGAGAACAGCTGAATGCGTGCACTGGGATTAATGACATGTCTGCAGTGTCACGTACCACATGGCTCCACTCATCTGGATGCTGCCACCAATTTATTCATGTTTGGTTTTAGTTATTAGTGACTGGATTTTGTTTTTACTTAAAATACTTTACGAAGTATTCCTCAGGGCTAGAAAACTGTGGCCTGAAATTTGTGAGTCCAGTGCCAATCAGGAGGCAAATTAAGGCAGAAAGAATTCAAGTCTTATCTGAAATCATTGGAAAACAAAGGGGTTATTGGTAGGTTGTTTTTAATAACCACAATATGATTTCTGTGTGGGGAAGAAAAAACACAGTAGCAAAGAACTCAAAATGCAAAATACGATTATCATCTTTACCTTAATTTCTAAACTCTTTTTCCTTTCCTGGTTTATACAGCTATTTGAATCCTCTGCCAGTCTCTGCATAAAACCCCTGCTATTCTGCCTCAGAAACCTATCAAAAAAGCAACTTCCTGTTTGACTGAGAGATTTACCAGAAATACTAGGTATTAATCTTGTTGATTTAACCAAAGTGTAGCTTTGGCTATTTACAGTCATCTACCCTAAACTCCCTTTATGAGTTTTAACTGGAAGAGGCAATCTTTACTTACTGACTTAATCCCAGTGCACGTATTGTGCTAAATTAAACAATTGAGAGATGTCATTGCAGAGGTGGCTCATTTAAACAGAGCATGAATTAATTTGCATCTACTATATTTTAGTTTAAGCTATTTATTTAATTAGTGTGCACCCATTTCTCCTATAATCCTGTCCTCCTTAGAATGACATTTGTTTGATTTAAGCTGTGAAAAATCTTGCTGTGTGGCTTCTGAGGACTGCAGTCCATTAAGAGTTTTACATGGGGGTAAGCCTAAAGCAGTAATACATGGTGCCTCCCATTAATTTTAAGGCTGTGCTGCAATCAGGATTCCTGTCTTTGTTTCTGCTAGGATTGATTACACAGCACACTCTTGCTCTTTCTCTCCTTTTGGCTCTGGTTGTTGGCAGAGCTCTTAATAAGGCCCTAAATTCTCCTGCAAGGGTTTTTGACCTGGGTAAACTAGAGGGAGGGGGAGAGCACATACCCTCTTGTGTAAACCTTAATTGCCTTGGCTTTGATTAATATAGCATGGACTTGAAAAGCCTTTTTCTGTGTATGTAAGATGTTCTGTGTCTGGCTCTAGAGTACTGATAAAATGTAAAGTGGATTTTTTTTTGTCTTCTCCCTTGAAGACTATTTTCTTTTCCTGCCCCTCTTTGACTTCACTTGCTTCTCTGATAGCTGGTTGCCATGCGTATAGTGAAATAAGATTTTTTTTCTCCAAGACATACAAGCTCCATCTTTTGGTATTTCAGCTGTGATGACTTGGATGTTTTCTCTTCCTCCTTCTTTTAGATTATTTTTTGGCTTGTTGTTGTGCAGTTGGTGGGTCTTGCATCCTATTTCCAGCCACTTCAGTGTGAGTTTTGCATCCCTGCTACAGAATCCATGGCTAAACCAGTCTCATTTTTAGTGGTTTATTAGGCTCGTTAGTAAACGCTGCTTATTAGTATCCAGTGTATGTAGCGAAATACCTTTCTGAATTACTAAAGCAGTGAAGTAAGGAATATTGATCTGTAAGATAATATAGAAACAGTAACTTCTAGTTCAAGACTCTCTATTCCTTTTATCCATAACAAGAGAGGAAGGGGACTGCCTTGCCATTTAGAGGCATAAATAATGACAAGTCACAGATAACACAGGGAATTTTAAGTTGTGATTCAAAGTGGTGCTATTGAAATGGAGAAAAGTGAATTTAACAAAAGCCATAAAAAGGAAGATGAAGCTTGATTCCTCCCAGGAGAGGTCTTGATGTTTTGAACCACAAAGAAAATAAATTGGGTCAACCATGGAGCTGTCCAGTTAACCTACTCTGAGTTTGGGGTGACAAGCAGTGCTGAAAAAGCTCTACCAGTTTGTCCTCACCTGAATGTCAAATCTTTCCCACCTTTTCCTGCAGTTTTCCCATGTCACCTTTTCTTCAGGAACATGAGATCTAGGCTGCTTCTAAACAGCACTTTTCTGTTGGAGACCTTCCTGTCGTTTCTTGGGTTTTTTAATTCTTCATATTAATCAAAATTTAAATATGGTTGATTTTTACTTATAGGCAGAATTTGATGTTTAATTGTATTAATCCCTTTTCCTGTGTAAACATGACAAAAGCAAACCTTAACTAGAGGGTTAATTTAGAAATTTGTGGCACAGTTAATTCTAATAGTTATAAATAGTTATAAATAATTCTTATTAAATGTATGCATACCTGTGACCTTAGCTTTCTTTATCTTAAGCAGTTGCACAGCTCTGCAGATACCATAGCACTGCAGATGCCGTGTTCAGCTGTGCTTGAGGAAGCATTAGCTTCATAAGCCATTGCTTTTGGGGAGTGAAGTCCACTTTGGACTAAAGAAATTTCTTCTCGTTATCCTAGCATAAGAGTCTGTTGGTAAATTTGTTGAAGCTCATTTGAATTCTTTTTTCATACATTTAGAAATTTGACACTTCGTGACTTGTATTGTTGCCATTTGGCCAGAGCTGTTGGCTAATATTTGGGGTCTTGACAGATTCTCTCTTAGGAGAATTTGGTTATAAGCAGGGGTCCTGGTTTTCTCTATTTAAAAAAAATGTTCAAAATTCTTCGATTAAACAATCCAAAATTCTCTTATTAAAAAACCCCAAATCCACATTTTTCTGCTAATAAAATGAAAGGCCACTCTCTGTGTGCATGTCAGTTGAACACAATGTTTTATTGATATATGTACAGTTTTAAAGCAATCTGGAATCTGGAATGTCCAGTGCCTCAATCATTATAATAAAATAAATTCTAAATACTTAGATATTTTGGTGTTTGATTTCAGGGCTTATTTTTTACTATGGAAAATTAGAGCTCCCCCTCCCCACTTTGCTCGCCAGGATGCGGTTCCAGCTGCGGCTGTCCCCCTGCTCCTTTGTGGTGCTGAGTAGCCCTGATATGCCGGTGCCCTGCTCCTGCCCATGCCAATGTCTGTCACTCCTGATCCACAATTCCCCGCCTCCCTCCAGCTCTGCTGATGCCTGGCACTCCTAACCCACTGCCCCTTGCCCACAGCCTCCCAGTGTGTGGTGAAGGGGGAGGGGCTTTTAGGGAAGGGGGGGTGAGGACAGAGGGTGTGTGGGCATAGGTGATGTGTCAGGGAGGCATGGGGGGGCATATATGCCCCCCCAGATTTCTGTACCCCCAGTAGGGCACAGGGCTGCAGCTGGCCCAGACCAGCACTGTGCAGGGGACACCTCTGCAGCCCAGCAGGCAGGACCCAGTGTGGGAGAGTGTGCTACCCCGCCATGGCTCACAGGGTGAGGTGCCCCCTGCCCTCCTGGCAGCAGCGGGAGGGCACAACTCCACACTGCTGCTGGGAGCTCCACACTAGCCATGCCACCATAGTGAGGCAGCACAGAGTTGTGCCCCGCTGCTGCTGCCAGGTGGGCAGGGGGCAGCTCACCTTGGCCATGGCAGCACAGTGCTCCTGGTGGTAGTGGTGGCAGCACCAAGCCTCCCTACCCTGCTCTGCCCTCCTGCACCGGCTCTCACCCGCTGGGCCACAGAGGCAGCTCCTACCCCATGCCAGTCTAGCCAAGCTGCAGCCCTATGCCCTGTGCCCCACTGTGGGTGCAGAAATCTGGGGGGGCACATGCTGCCCCTCATTCCCCCCCACTCCCCAGACATACCTGCAGGGAGCTGCTCTCCACCATGCTGCCTGGCTGCTGGCCTTGCCCATCACCTCCCTCCAGCCCCAAGCAGTTCCTGCAAGGGACTGCTTGGGGCTCTGAGGACAGGGAACTCTGCCAGGGGGTGAGGGATACTGGCAGGGCTGGGGGGTGAGGAACTGTGCATCAGGAGTGATGGGCAAAGACAGGGGCAAGGCACTGGCATATCAGGGCTTCTCCCTGTTTTTTTTTTTTCCCCATGGTTTTCCACAGGAAATGGAATAAGAATTGAGCTCACACACTCGCACCTTACACAAAGTTTTGTTTCCCTGACCATACTAGAAACAAAGAGGGGGACATAATTTCCAAGGTTAGAAATCCAGACCTATTCTATAGCTTGTTCTGTGCTCAAAAACAGTTCTTTTGGCTTCACATTCATTAGTACTTCTTTAGCTTTCTTCTTTGGTGAGACAAATGCTCAGCCAGTCAATGTTCCTCTGTTGTAGGCAGCTTGCAGAGAAACCCCTAGAATTCACTGAAGGCAGTTTATGCTCAGCCTCCCATTAGGCTCAGTGTATTGCAGGGGTGCCTTCTCTATTATTTGAGCTGTCTGATTATACAAAGAAACCTAATTGCCACTTCTGTTTAGCCCTGAGTGGAAAGTAGCCAGCACAGCTATCGTTTCTACAAGGTTCATCAAACATGCTTCTTAGTAGCCATCAACCCAATCCAGCCAGCACCACTTACGAGGGAGGGAATAGCTGTCAGAGCAGAAACAGACTGTCCCATTGAAAGAAAGTTTAGTTGCCACTGCCAGCCACAAGAGCTGATCGCATTACTTACAGTTGCTTCAAAACTTCTGGACACTATAAAGAGAACCTCATTTTATGGTGATGGAAACTGAGGAACAGATTGGCAAAGTGAACTGCTTGAGGCCATCCAGCAAGTGAGTGTTGAATGAAACTAAAATTGGAAGTTCTTAGTGCTCAGTCAGTGGGGCTGCAGACACAGAGAGAAATGACAATTTTTGCCTGATCTGGCCACAGAAAGCAGCTTATAGCCTTAACCAAACACAAGTGCATGGCTGCAGATAGCTTCAAAAATGTCTGATCAGGTAAAAAATCTGACCCCTCATTGCATGAGGGGTCAGATGAAAACATTTCACAACAGAGCATCTTCTGTAATTTCTGTGTACCAAGTCTTGAGCTGTTTTCAGAATGGGAGGGAGGAAAGGGAGTGGAGGGAGTTGGGTCTGAGAGGTTTTTCAGCCCTTGCTGGAGGGTGGGAGGGGCTCAAATTCATATACCCTCACCCTCCAGAGACAGCTGGGGGACACTTAGAATAGGGGTGGGCAAAATATGGCCTATGGGCCAGATTTGGTCTGCGGGGCCATTCTATCCAGCCTGCAGGGCCCCTAAAAAATTTGGAAAAGTAATATTTACTTCCCCTGACTGCCTGTCAAAGATGGCAGGAGCCAGAAGCAGTAGGATCCAGGGGAAGCCATGGCAGGACCCAGCAGCAGCCAGACCTGCCAGGACCTGCCCCATCAACTGGAAGCCCCTGGCTAGCAGAGGCTTCTGGCCTGGGACCATGAGGCTGTTGTTCGTGCCTGACTGGATCAGACACCCCACATGCCTGCAAATCTTTCCCTCAAACCCCACAGCCACACACAATCACACACCCCACAAGTACCGTACATGTATGCACACGCATATGTGTGCACACACCCCACACAATATACCAGAGTAAGACCACATTTTGAACTATTATGGAATCACTTCTACATACACAGCACAAATGCACACAAATCAGGACAATTTTTTTAAATTAAATTGAAATATATTATTATGGGTGTATGATTTTTAGTATATAATTTTTTTTCTTGTTCTAAGATGGCAAACCCTCTTCCCAAAAGGAGTACTTCCAGGGGCAAGGGGCAGGACTTCTGGTGACAAAGGTCAGAGGTTAGGAGTGGGACTTCTGGTTCCAAGATGGTGACCAGGGGGCAGGGCTACCCATGCAACTCTTAACAGCTTTCCAAAACTCAGTAAGCGGCCCTGTGCCCAAAATAATTGCCCACCCCTGTCCTAGAACAAGCTCTCTTCTCCCTTTCCCCCCTCCCATTGTGAAACATGGATAGGCTGGAAGAGAGGATGGGCTGTGGGGAAATGGGCTGGCTCGATTCCTCTCCCCCCTGGAACCAACAGTGAACTTCTGTTTGTTCTGGGAGATGGTTGCAACTCAGAGCACTTCTTGCAAAGTGTTCTCAGTTACAGTGGGGAGCACTTCTGTCTGTGCCCCATGTTGCCTATGCTCAATAGTTAATGGCATTTAACCCATGAAACTGAATAGGCCAGACACTACTTGTTATCCTGTTATTACTGTACAGGCAACCCCTGCTCAGCGCTCTTAATTGGTTCCTGAAAAACCAATTGGTTCCTGAAAAACTGAGTGTTAAGCGAAACAAGCAGTAAGTGAAACTGAAACTGTCTGACAATCCAAGATGGCAACCGCAAGTTTCTAATGACCAAGATGGTGACTGCAAGCATTGTAATGAATCTCGCTGAGCACTAAGTGAAATCGGGTATCAATTTTAAATTAGTATTATAGCAAAATAGTGCTAAGTGAAACAGCATTAAGCAAGAGTTGCCTGTACTGCTAATCTTTGCTGGCCATTGGGTAATGCACATAATGGCACACCTACACTTGGGAGGAACAGGAGCAAAAAAAAATAGACCCAACATGCTCAGTAATGAAAATCGCTGCCTCATCTGTTGTTGTGGTATGAAAATACCAAGAACGAGATAGAAGCTCTGATTTAACATTTTACTTGTCTGGTGTTTTAGAAAGATCAAGAAACAAATTATTACATACATTTGATAATCTGCTACCTTCTGCAGATGGGCTAGCATTGCTAAACTTAAGTATTTTCTGTGCTTTATTTAGCTTGAGAGAAAATGTTATCTTTTAGGGTGCGGCAGAACTGGTCCTAACTCTACAACTGATTCATTTACACAGTCTTGAACAAGTCATTTTCTTCCTTTCTTGCTTTGGTTGACTCATCTGCAAATGTGAAGTACTTCCCTAAACTAACTTGGATAGTTCCATGGAACGGTGCTGTGGGTATGTCTGCACTACACTGCAGCTAAACAAGTGCTAAATGAGCTGGTTTGGGTAATGAAGAAGCATGATATACTGGTCTAAATGAAGTGTAATGTGGTCAGTTCCTTGTTAGCTCAGGCACTTCTGTGCAGCATTGCCCTGTGTAACATGGTTGTACTCCAGGTATACTATTATCATACATGCATCTGAGGTCCTGCTGCACTTTGAATTTCAGCACAGCCTCCATTATGGAGCCTGTTATGTATGTGAAACTCTTTACACATTCACCTTTTGAAACTGAAATGTTTTAAGGCGAGTCTTTTAGAAAAGTATAGCAGAATTTTTCCAACCGTGTAATGGGTAAGGTAAGGGGAACCTAACTACAGAAGAATACAGACCAAAAAAAAAATTTGCTGGAGACCTTACTGAAGACTGAGGCTATTGCTTATTTGAGAGGGAACAACAAAAGAAAAGAAGCCCCTTCTCCCCCCTGGCTTATGAAAAAAACAACATGGCTGACATTTTCTATAAAATTTTATAAATCAAGAGTGCACCTCCCAAGAAGCCGCAAAGATGTCTTCATAGGCCTAGGAGCATGTTTTACATGTAGTTTCCATGCAGTTTGAGGCAGCTATTGGACTTTGGCATTCCTTTGTCTCTACACTTGCATCTTCATGACGCTTATGGAGAAGGTGAAAGTCTATTAGGCTGTTGGGGGAGAAGGCATTCTGAGAAGTGAAAAGTGATGGAAACCTACCCCAAGTTGAGAGACACAAAGGGGAGCCATACTCTTATCTTCTCATTGTTTCAATGTATCTGGAAGCAGGAGAAGAGAAATTGATCTGTGTGTCCATCAGCATACTGAAAGTGTGATGCATGAAACACATTAACAAGAGAGACGAGATAAAGCCCCATGGAACTTTCCACAGCAGACCCTCGGGGACGGAGCACAATGACCTAGTGCCACCTCTACTTATTGTGAAACAGGGCTGAAAACAGAACATTTAGATGTAGTAGTTAAGTGGGCAGGACAAGATGGCCATTAATGACACTGTTTACTCTGGAGATTTTCATGAGTGTCCACATAGTTAGATTGGGTATCCAGGGGTCAAAAAAAAACTGGAAAGAAAAACTGTGGAGCAGTGCGCACACAGCCAGTGTGCGCTGCTGAAAAGCAGAGGTTGCCTGCCCAGAACCATACTCCACTGCCAGCCAGGCTCGGTGCAGCAAAATTGCCATGGCTGCAGCCCCAGGAGGCCCCCAGGAGCCAGCACCGTGCTGTCCCCAGCCTCCCTTCCCCCACCGAGGTAACTTGCTGCACATGTAGCATGGGTGTTCCCCAGAGACAGGATGTGGCGGCACAAGGTGCACCACTGCTACTTGTCCCCAGGGAACCAAACGTCCACACACATCTGGATGCACCCTGTGAAAGTATCTTTCCACACTTCCATCACAAACTTTGGGCTAGGAGTAGTGCTGTGGCTGTGATGGTCCTTGGGATGTGCAAGAAAGAAGATGGCTTTTGGTAATATCTTTAATTGGACTAACTTTATCATTGGGAGAGATGGCAGACAAGTTTACCAGCAGTGCCCTCGGAACCAGTCTGAGCTAAATAACGGATAAAATAAATGCCTTGTGTTTAACTTAGTTTGTAAGTGAAAGGGGCAAGGGTAAATATGTAGATGCAAACAGATGCTGAAAGAGGTGGCAAGCTGGAGTAAAGAGACCTTATCAGAACTAGGTTCAAAATGAGCTGAATAGTGCAGTTGAATAAAAAACCTAATTATGTAAAAGAGACCATTCAGAAGGGAAAAGGATCCTTACTACCTGCTAAATACAGAGACACCAGTTAAATTATAATAAGCCATGAAACCATTGTCTTTTTTTATCTGTTTAGGTTAGGCTGTTCCTACTCCCCTGCCAGACCTGAAGAATGGTATTCTGTGCCAAACACTCCGAATTGTAGAGTTGGTCCTTTAAATTATACTGTAGAAGAAACCTTGCTTTTCACAAACTTTGTCACTGGTATTCAGTTTCTGTGTATTGGGTAGAAGTTACCATGTGTACTTTCAGACACAAATAAGAGACTAAAATGTAAGGGGTAGACTTGTTCAGAGAAGATATTTTCTACCCATGAGATTGTATTGCTACAGGAATGCTGAAAAGTATTAACTGTTCATCAATTTTTCAAGCAAAGAGAGTAGTTACAATTGAATTTCATAGAATAGTCAAAAATAGAGCTGGAAGAAACCTTAGGTCGTCATCTAGTCTGACCCCTCCTGCTGCAGGCAAGATCATCCACATCTAAGCCATCCCAGACGCATGTTTGTCTAACCTGTACTTACAAAGCTCCGATGACGCAGATTTCAGAACCCTGCAGGTAATCTCTTTCAGTGCTCAGCTACCCTTATAGATAGAAAGTTGTTTCAAACATCAAACCTAAATCTCCTGTGTTGCAATTTTAAGACCATTTTTTCTTATCCTGACCCCTGCAGACTTGGAACAACTGATCATAATCTTCATAAGACAACTCATTTCACTTATGGAGACTGTTACCAATTTCTGTCAGTCTTTTCTTCTCTGGATTAAATAATCAGATTTCTTCCATTTCCTCACATGTTGTGTTTTCTAGTCCTAATGTTGCCCACAATAAGAATTGAATGAGCATACAAGGAGTTCTGAATTTAATTAAATTGCAGATCAGAGAGAACAGAACTAATTCTAGCAGCAAAAACCATATACCTGCCATATGTGGTATCCAATGAATGTCTGCTATGGGCATCAAGAATATGAGAGAGATTTTCTAGGATTTCAGTCCCATCATTGCATATTTATTACAGAATATGGGCCAAGTAATAGAGTTACACACCGTATTCATTCACTGCAAAAAAGAGAACATTTGAAAAGGAATTAGGGGCCTGAAAGGGATATCTTCCCTTTGGAGGGTATGCTATAGGAGGTGTGGGGCTCTTTACTGTGTTGAAATAGTATGAAGTTAACCAATGCCAGAGGCAGGATGCCACTGGACAGTTGTCTCATCTGATATGTCACTGCTTGAAGTTTTAGATGCTCAAATATGCATTTTTAGATGTTGATCTTAAAAAACAAGTAGCAATAACCTATACTTAATAGCTGTCCAGACTTTCCCTTGAAGTGATGTATAGAGGAATGTAATAACTTTCTCACAACCTCTTTTGCACCGGTATGTTGGCGCAGGGAGAGGTTGGTTTTCACATGTGATGCCTTAAAAATATCTCAGATGCGAGTTGCAAGTAGACAGGGGCTCTGGCACCAAGCCCATCTTCATTTTTGCAGATGATTTTGTATGGGTACACACACATCACTGCCAATCAAGCATACGCCTCACTAGGAAGGACATTGCCCATTTTAGTTCCAGATTTGCTGTGGTTTACCCATCTGGCGTTCTTTACGTTTTATTGTTGAAAATTATATACATCAAAAATAAAGAATCCTACCGGTGAATTATTAGGGGTGATTTTGCCTTGTTTACCTACCCTAGTTAGTTATACTGCTATGACTATCCCAGTGTGAACACTCTTCTGGTGTACACAGTTATCTTTTTTTTCCCCACCAGTTCATCTGAAACGCCTTTCCAAGTAACATGAGCTAAACTGAAGAAAGCCATTCTTTAACCAGGACAACATGTCTCTAACTATTGTTTTAAGGTCAGGCCTTAGGTTAGCTGAGAACCCTTTCCTGTGTAGACAAGGCCTTATGCCAAAAGAAGAAATACCGCAGCATCGTGCCTCTCCTTTGGGGCCTTTGTTAAATACTGCATGTCACATTTGAGCTTAGGCAAGTTAAGAGACAGGGAATTAACTGCTCTCTCTAACCCGGGTTCTGCAGAAATTTGTATGTTCATATAAAATTATACCTGAACCTCAAAGAACCCTGCAAACAGAATTGTTTCTCCATCATCCCCGACAGCCAGCAGTAGCTAGGCAGATGGAGCTAAGTTTTTGTACAAATGTAAGAGGGATACCCATACAAAACTTCTGCCATCTAGTCTAGTTGTCCTTAACTGCAACAGCTGAGAAGAGCTTCCATTGGCTTCAGTGCAGTTTATGGTATGTCTTCACTTATGTGTTAACACAGGCTATTTTACTCAGCTTTTGCTCCTACCTCCCATCCTGTCTACATATGCAGACCTGTCAGCACTGTCCATTGGTGATTTTAACTTGGACCAGCTGAGGATATGGCTTAGAGTTTGAGTTCTGTTTTCACTCAGATTTATAACCTGCTTAACTTTAGCGAGCAAATAGACTAAGGCACTCAAATACTAATAGCACTCCTACAATTGAAGTGAACTGAAACCCACAACTGTGTATGAACAGTGAGTTTTGTTTAATTGTGCCTAGAGTAACAAGCCTTAAGTGGCTAGTTAACATACTCTCTGCTCTATCTTCCTAACTGCTGGTGCATCTTTTAGATGTCCTGAGTTGTACAACATTTGTACAATGAAGAGAGATTAATCTTTATGATTTCAAAAACATGGCAAAAAGGAAGCGGCCCCAAAGGACTGTCAAAACATAAATGCTGTCAAGTTCAAAGCAATCCTTCATACTGATATCTGAGCAGAGTCCTGTGTTTTTTAGGCATGTCTCAGTGAAAATATTTGGCTGTATTTTATGGATAAAAAGTGACAGACCTGATTCCAAAATGAAAAGCATCTTTGAGTAGCATTTCAGATTCATTGAGTTCTGATTGGGGCGGGGGGGCCCCCACTTGATCTTTAAAACTGCAATTGAAAAACTTGAATTTAAATCTCCATCAACTCTATCAGAATGTCAAAACAACATCAAACCAGATGCATAATGCTTACTAAGGACATTGTGAACACTGGGCAAAAAGGAAGGGATATATTGATTTATAGCCTCTGCAGGTATATATATGTATTTGGCCTCCCTCAGTACAGGTAGCATCTGACTTCAGACAGTGTACTTCTTAGACTTGCTTTTTATCATGTAAGGACTGTCAAGCAAACACAGAAATAAAAGACTGTAAGGAAGCACACACTATTCTTTTCATCTCTGCAAAGAAGACATTGAATTGATTTACAGTTGAAAACTAGCAGAGACTGAAAATAAAGCACAAATGTTTTGTCTTTTAATAGAAGAACGCTGTATCAGCTGCCGAGATCTGTGGCCCTTTGCACAGTGAGGCACCAGCAGTGTGAATGAGAAGAACGATCTCTTAGCCAGTGTTAGCTCAGGTCTTAGAAATATCATTTTGTTTCCCTTGACATCATGAATTATGCTTATTTTCAGTATTTTGGATATCTCACAGTGGCCTGTGTTTTTAGAGCCTTGTTGCTTTCCAGAACAGGAGAGCCCTGCTTACTGCACCTTCAGTTAGCCTGGGCTGCCTCAGTGGTAAAATTAACATTTGCTATTGTACCCAGTGAGACAGGATAACAAGAAAATTCAGTGTTGCTGATTGCATTCACTGTAACTGGATGTCTAGGACTCTGCTAGTGAAACCATTCTTATACTTTAGATACAGATTTCAAAGCACACTGAAGGGAGTAATACAGAAATGACCCTGAGTCTCTCTGGGATTCGGTGTCTTCTGCTCGAGCCCTGTGCCTGGCATGTGATCATTCTGGTAATACTGTACACCTTTCTGTGCTATTACTGAAATGAAGGATAATTGCTTGATGGAACCTTTCTTCTGCCACATTAGCTAAATGAGTTGAACCAGGCACTTTTTCCTTCCACGAGGTTTACAAATCTGTAGTGGAAGATGGATGGGATTTTACATAAAGAGCAGTTTGGCTGCCATTTCAGAGAAGCTAAATTGTAATAATATAATAGAATAGGTTCCAGTAATAAAACACAAGCACAGCAGCTGGAAATATGGTGGGCTATTATTAAAGTCCTACACTGTTAAGTTACTAAGATATATGCATAATGAAGCTGGCCAATCACAGGATACTATTGCTGTAACTTCCCTTTCTCTGTTCCCTATTCTTTGTTTTTATATCTCATATTTGAGTCTCTTTGTAGTCACGACCATGTCTTTTCCTCATTGATCTGAAATTCCAAGGAAGCTTGTGCACTCAAATAGACTTCTCAGTTGCATTTCCTATAATATGGACCCCCTTAGCATAGGACAGAGAGGAAAGAATGTCTGACTCCTAATCCCAGCCTCACCTTGCTATATTGCCTTGGGCTAAATTATCTAGCTTCTGGAAGTTTCACCATATGTTACATGGGGATAATTAATGCATTCCCCCTAGGTGTAGCGAAGATTTGAGTATTTTGAAGATGAAAACAGTTGTTTGCTAGAATTGCAGAAAACCAACACTGTCAATCTTCTGGGCTTCTCTGACATCAGTCAGTGTTTTGAAACCACCCAGTTCTTTGATAAATTTTACCTATAAAACTGCTGATAATCTGGACCTACCCAGCTCCCATGGATCTGGTTCTTAGGATTCCGCCTGTGTTCAGGTACAATGCACACAAGTGCTGCTTATTTTTTTTACACATCTCATAACTACACCCAACCTGCTGTTGACACTTAGATGTTTCTCTGTGGAAGCCAAAAACTCTGTCCTGTGCAGATGCTACACTTGTGTAACAACCCCATCTTTTTTTTTTTGAGGTCCTTGCAAAGCAGTAATGTTCAGGAAAAATTCCTCTTTTCCACCCCTACCTATTCTGAAAGGCTTTGGCTTTCAGTTACCGACAGGAACAAGGCCCAGAGATCAACAGAGAAAATATATGATCTGAAATGGAATTAAAATGGCTAATTTAACCATCTGTTTAGCTACTTTACTCAGCTATAGTCATTGTTAATGCTTCTTATGGCAGAGTTAAATGGGAAAATAACACCAGGAACTCAAGTTTGGAAGATTCATTGGGGACATACAGTTCCTTCATTGAATGTAACTATCTATGTTACAGTAACCCAAGGCAATGTCTAACCTATAAGACTAAAGTGTATCTGGAATCTTTTTAAAGTGCATTTTAACCATTGCATTTGTAAGTGTGGCTGTGGTTGCTTAAAACAGAACTAGGAAACACTACAGTACACTGGGGATCTCTTCTTGTGCAACCAGCATCTGTTCTTCCTATTCCAGTTGTCTTAATGCTGCAAGTTTTATCAAAATTGATTCACCAAAGAAATGTGTTAGAGAGAAGGGGGAGGTGGGGAAAGACAGGAGTTGTGTCTTAATCCTCCAGGCATTTTGAGTTATTGAATGTATTCTCTGAACATTTTCTAATTTAGAATACAAGATGCTTGGTAGAAGAGACATCCACCTCTCTGCAGTGCTCCCTCCCTGTGTCCTTTGTTTTTAAATTCTGTTCTGTTTAGATCCCCTGCGTTCTGCAAGTCTCCTCATTGCTGTGGACCTACCGAAATCGCAAGTTTGTGGAAATTGCAAAATCCAGCATTGCCTGTGAAAGAGGACAATGTCCATGAAATGTGCAGGGCGGCGGAGAAAATTGACTGAAAATAAAATGCTGGCTCCCTAGCGGGAACCAGTAGCCTTCATGGTGCTGCTGCCTGGCTGCACAGCCCACCAGGAGAAAGAGGGGAAGGGAGGATGCCTGCCCAAAAGGCAGCCAAAGATGGTTGTTGCCCCCCCCCCCAACCTCTTGCCACTGATTGGCTGAGAGGGCTGTCTGTCATGTGGCCCCAGCCCTCTCCACTAATTGTCAGTGAGGGATGGGGCCACATGATGGACAGCCCATGCAGCCAGTCAGTGGCAAGAGGTAGGGTCATATGACAGATGCCCCTCACAGCTGTCAGTGGTGAGGGGTGGGGCTACCAGTGCCCCTCAGCCAATCAGAGGTGTAGGGGTCCTTGCATATCAGCCCATGAATATGGCAGCCAGCCCCTATAATCTCCTCATGAAATTAGCTTAGCTAGATCTCTACTCATAGCATCTCATGAAGTAGACTATTGCCTGTGAAAGCTTATGCCTCTCTGAACCAGTTAGACTCCAAGGTGCTACCCTGACCTGCCTTCTGCCTGACTTCAGACTAGTGCAGCTTTCTCCTGTTTCTTTAGCTTCAGCCCAGTGCATAATGATGATTCTGTAGAGCAAAATCTTGTTCATTAGCAAATAGTAATTTTTAGATAGCTTATAAAAATCCTCTTTTTTAGTGTGCCCATTAATGGTTAATTTAGTTCTGGTGGCCATGCAACTTTGAGATTTTTAAGTTGCATCTAATTTTAAATCTAGTTCTCTATCTCTTAAATACAAAATTCCACCTACGTGTCTTAACTTATTGAATAGGTGAGTGAATGACAGAGGGATGGTGAATCTTCCCAAGCAGCTGGTCAGGTGAGACATTCTAGGTAGAAAGTAATGTCATGTTTAAACCTCTCTTTTGTATGTGTGTTTGGTAGGGAAGAAAATAATGTTTATATGCACTGTTACATTCTTTACAAAACATGGAAAGTGGCTTTTTGAATTGTACAGTGTGTGCACATGCACTGTCTAGTAGCCTATATGCATATGGATTGAGACAATCAGAAACTTCAGTTACTGAAAACAAAGTGTTGTTTATTCACCACCTAAAACGATAAACTATATAGTCTTGCTGAGCAGACATCTCAAAACTCATTGCAACCAAACAGTACTGTGAGCTTCCATATTCAGGTAGTCATCTGTACAATAGCTGGCAACTGTGCAAAATGTGTGAAATACTTGAAAAATAGTTCCCAAGGCATTGGTTGCAATTAGCCAGGTCTATTTCCTTATGCATTTATAATTCATAGGGCAAGAACTTAATTTTAAATAGGTGTGATATTGTGTAACTAGCACTATTGATGTAGTGAATAATATTTAAAACAAAGGGACAATATGTCTCCTGCATTTTAAAAAAAACTAACAAATTTACAATCCAAGAGTACAGTTCTACAGACACAGTTGACTATTGTATTCAGCTGTGGCCATCATCACCATAGTGCCTGAGCACCAGCAGACATCCTGTGTTATAACTATGTCCATAGTTATCCTTCTAACCCCTGTGTGAGGCTGTGAAATATCACCATCATTTTTCAGGCAGGGAACAAAGGCGTGGATATGAAGTGATTCACCTATAGTCCCACAGGAAGTGCATTCCACACACAAACTTGTTCTTCTGCATCCTAATCTAGACCTGTGACCACATACCATAAGCCTTTCTGATCATCTCACCTTTTTTTTTTTTTTTTTTACTATTGGCAGGATTTTCCATTTCTCTCAATTTAAAACTAATGATCTGTGGGCATGTTGGAGGAAGCTACTTTTCACTTCAGACACAATACACCAAATAAACTCCCTAGCTCATTCTTAAGACACTAAAAAGATGTTCCAGATGCAGATGTTGGAATGTCACTTTTTAAAACTTTTTCACACTTTATAAGAAAAATCAGGGAAGCGTCCCTGTTAGAGTACAGACCGACATAACATGTGAACTGCTCCAAGAATATCACTGATTGGGAGCCAGTTCACAGTTGTCTCTGGAAGTGTTCACACACGTGCTGCTAAGGGTTCTCAGTATAACCTTCACCTTTTAGGGACTGCACTGCTGCCAGAATGCCGTCAGGGGTGGTAGAGTATCCAGACAGTCATGCTTTCTAGGAGTCAGTGCCCTGAGTTACCCAGGATTCCTCTAGAGGGGAAGGAAGACTTGGATTGCCAGGTGCTGGGGAGGACTATGTGACCCCAACTTATAGTTTCCAGTGGGCTGGGTGCTTTCCCCCCCTTCTCCCAAGAACTCCCCGGCTTTTGCAATCCCTGCCCTGGAAAGCCAGAAGTTTCTTGCTCTGCTGCTCTCTACCCCACTCACAGCACATGCCTCAGTTTCCCTGCATGCCTTATCTGCATACAGCCCGTGGCTATATTTGCTTCCACACTACCAAAATCTGTGGTGGTACCCAGAGACAGGGGTTACCCAAGACTGTATGTCTGTTGGAGACCCCTTTTTTTTCCCTTTTGGGGGTTGGTTGCTCTGGGACTTCCTGCAGACTCCCCCTCACACTGTTCCTTTAGAGGACTTTATCTAGAAAGCCACGCAAGTACCTTGCATTGCCAGCAGCTGCATAGAGGTGTATGCGCAAGATGCAGAGTGGGAGGAACAGTTAACGGGCTAATTGGCTTCACATTGAACATGAACTTGACGGTCATTCTGTTCTATTACTTGCCCATTGTGCAGTTCCCCTCCACCATAACCCAGCAGTTGACAGGTGTTCTGTTACAGAGACAACCTTGCAGGGATGCTACAAGCAGAGGGCCACCAAGTCCCAGTCACAACTACCCCCCCCCCCCCCCCAAGCCTGGGATTCCTACTCCAGGGTTCCTAGCAGGGAAATAAAACTTGACAGAGACTTTTTGCTTCTCCACCCCTGCAGGCTGTAGTCTCCACTGACGATAAATCTTTGAGTCCTGGTTGCATCCCAGCACAGCCCTGTTGCCCTACATTGTTTGGGGCGTGGGTTGAAGAACGGGGTAGTATTTAAACAAAATATTTTGTGTGCTAATTTATCTAATATTTTGTCTCATGCTTTTTCAGTGGCTCATTGTAGGAGAGCTTCCCAGCATAGATGCATTTGGAAAGAGATTAGGTTAAGGCAGGAATTCTAGCACAGGGGCCTGCATAGAGGAACACTCGACAGCAAGAGCAGGAGAATGTGGGGCATGGCGGAGGAGGAAATGAAAGCAGAGAACTAAGTTAGCAGAAGGCAATTGCAAAAGGGCTCTATGGTTAAGACTCTAAGAAGTCTGAAATTGAAAATGCTGAGCTAGGCTTATGTGAGAAATGTATTTATTTCCAGTATGCTTTGGGAGATGATTGTATTTTGGTTTTCCATTCATTTCCTTTCCTCCCCACCCCCAGCATCCTAGTAGAAGTCTAAGATTGATCCATTAAGACGTGGCTCCTTGCCTGTATGGAGCAGTTGGAAATGTGAGTCTCCCTTGATGATTTCTTTAGACCTCTTAGGGCATAGGTGCAGGGTATTATAACAAACTAATGGAGACCTGTAATCCATGTCTTAATCTGCACCCTCTCTGCATAATGATAGGACTGTCTGTCATGCACAAATACAGTGGGGAAAGGACAAATCTAACAGCCTGACTGACCAAGGCATTCAGATGAATGACAGCATCCCTGATGTATTTTCTCTTTGTTGTTCACACATGAATTTGCTGCTGCTGTAAGTGTATAATGGGCAGGGAGAAGAAAAAATGCCTTTCTGCTGAATGTAACTGGATGTCCTTTATCCATTTTAGTCCCAGGGACCTTAGAAGAAACAAGGAAGGTGGAGCAGGGAGAGGGAGAAAGATGGATGAAATCCTGGCTGCCAGTCCATGCAGAAGTCCCTTTGATTTAAGTGAGCCAGGATTTGACCCACAGCATCTGCATTAATGCTGAATTAGCTGGCTCTGATGTTTCTATTGCCTAGAGGTTTCCACTGGGTCAGGATCTGTTGCGATATGAAGCATGATGCAGAGGTTTGCAGGTAGTTGTCTCTGTAGCATGTGGAGCTACTCATGGAGTAGGTCTGGAGCATTGTGTGGCATAAGGGAGCTTTTAGGTAGCTCTTGTATGGGGAAGGATCTTCACCAAGTGAATGAGACCAACAAGAGGGACTCTAACTCCCGTACTGACTGTTGTGCCAAGCCCTGGTCTGACCATAGTGGGCTTCTAAATACCTTGTATGCGTGCTGCTTTGTGAAGCTGGTTTCCAGAGTTCAGCACGTTGCGGTTGCATGTTCTGAAACCCCCAGGCTGCAGTGTTCTGCCCCACACTTCCTGGCTCCCCCACCAAAGGGCAGCAGTGCGTGGGGGGCATGTGGCAAGAGCAAGCAGCCTGGGGATGAATCCTGACTCTGCACCTCGAGAGAGAGGGAGCGTGTGCATCCCTTGGCAGCAAATAGGTCCTGAGGATCTGAGAAGGGGAGGAGAGGGTTAAGCTGATTCGTCTTGGTAGTGCACAGTGGAACTGAAGCCCTTTGTTGCTCCCAGTGGTGGTGGTTGGGTTTCCCTGTCACCAGTCACAATGACCTGCTACTCTCCTCCCCCTTAATTATTAATCACTCTCCTGCTTGCTAAACACTCAAAAGCAAACACCTGGGGTTGGCTCCAACTGGGTTGAGCCCAGCAAAGTTGAAGTCAGGGCTGCGGCATGCATCCCGCACCTGAGCTCATTCCTGAGGTGCGGCCCCTCCCTGTGAATAGGAGGAAGTCTCGAGCCAGTTGTGGCAGACAAAGCCTGGAGCAGCTGAGCCCAAGGGTGGGAGTGAGCCGCTTCCTCCCGGCCAGGGTAACCCTTTCTTCACCCTGAGCCAGTCCTTGCCTTGGCAGGGGGGGAGCAGACACCCACTGCAGGGAACCGCCTCTGATTTAATTTCTGCAAGGCTTTCTGCTGCTTCTCTCTTTCTTTTTCCTTTTTTTTTTTTTGGCTGCTTGTTAACCTCCTTCCTGCACTTTAAGGCAGATGCTAGCAAACCCCACCCTGCCATAACCAGAGCCACCAGTCTGCAGGCTCAGGTGGCTCCCCAGCAGCACTCTGCTAATGAATCTGAGGAGGGGGATGGTCCGTCTGTCTGGACCCCTCACAGCTGACTCACAGGAAGTGCTAAAAAAGCTTGGCACGGGGCGAGCAGCTCCAGGAGCCTGCCCCTCCCTCTTCCCCTGCCTGCCTCTCGGTTTTACAGGATCTCTCTAAAGAACAATGAAGTGGCTTTAAGTTGCCAGACTCCAAGGGGAATCCCTTGGATCCATCTCTCGGGCAGCCTGCAGGATGCGGTGCTTCGGACAGTTTTAGGCAGCTGTCACTCTTCTGTCTCTCTTCACCCACATTCCCCTTTGTGGATCGCTTTGTCTGAAGACCGAGGGTGACCATGGTTCAGCGCTTTAGCCTCAGGAGGCAGCTCTCAAAGGTGGGTCGGACGTCTCCTTGCCATATGCTATCCAGGGTGTCTCCTTTTCTCATGACAGATGAAGAGGAATCTCTGCTCCGGCAGAGGTGGGGGAGCCTGTGGGAGGAAGCTGCTCTGCCTTTTGTTCTTCCCTCTCTCAGACACAAAGGTTTGAAGGCAGGCTGGCCATTAGCAGGTTCTGCTCCCCTAAAGCCAGACCTGTCACCACAGATTCATGGGAGGCTGAAGCTTTCTTCTGTAGTTTAAATCTCTGGTGAGAGGGGTGGGGAAAGAGGCAGGCTAATTAACAGCTTTGCCAGCATGTGGACTTGGACAAAAGCAGACAGGGTGGTCACTTACCTATTACCTTTGTATAGGTCAGACAGCCGGTAGTAGGCAGAGAAGTGCCCCAGCCCCAGCCCTCCACCTAAAAAGAGAGGGGCAAAGCTTGCGCTCCTCACCTTGAAGTGTTGAGCAAGGCTTTCTGTGAACAAAGGAGTTGCTGTGAAAGGTTTTGCTGCAAAGTAATTATGTGTGTGTGCCCTTCTGTGTTAAGGGGTTATTTCAGTGGAGAGTGTTTAATTCACAGGGATTTGCATTTCTTGTCATTTGGAATTAATCCAACGAGTTTAGTTGTAAAACCACTTGGAAAAATCAGCCCATGAATAAAATGAGGCTGTGTAGTGCTCTTCAGATAAGGATGCTGAGCTCATGGAGCAGACATAGCAGCTCCGTCTTTCTTGCATCTAATAATTTAGATCAGTCGGACCTGGCTCCACAAAGATGTATTGCAGCCATTAACTTTTGATTTAAAACTAAGCCCAGCTTTTACATCTGACACTCTTCTCCTCCAAAGTGTATGTGAAGGTTTCAAATTTTAAAAATGCTGCAATCAGCAGCTAAAATAGGTCAGAATTTGCTCCCTGCAGACCGTTGGGAAAGGCTATAATGTTGCAATAAGCCGGTCAGGTTTTTTGGGAGGTTTTTTTTAGTTCTGTGGAGTTCATCATTATCTGCAAAATACTGAACTGAGCAGTTCAGGTGTCTGTGAAGAAGGAAACCTGCCACTTTTTCCCTTTAATAGTTTATCTAGTTTCGTGCCAGGGGCTGTGCGTCTGAGCAGAGCAAATCTCTACAGGCAATATAAAGCATTCAGTTTTTTCCTTCAAAACTGACTATATCTAGTTAATGATGATCCCAGCATCTAACCCCTGTTTGTCCTGGAACTAAAATTTTCCTCAAACTGATCTGAATTCCACTTTTTCTTAAACTAACCAAACCAAACATTGTGTGTAGTGTCATACTAAGTTGCAACCTGTTCCTTGACTCCCTGGTCTAACCACATCTTGTCCTCTACCATGCTGGCAGACTATACTGTGTATTACACCGAATTAGCCTTAATTGTGGCAAAGGGTTTGTACAAAATTCATTCAGCTTGAGCCTAACCAGAGTCTGCCTGGTCCTCACCTTTGCTTCACTTGAAAGTGACACTTACCAGCTAGTGTGTGAAATGAGAAAAGACACCACTTGAGAAACAGGACTTGCCTTTTTTTTTTTTTTTCCTTTACATGCTTTGGAGTGTTTGCTTGATGCTTTAATCCCAATGCACTTCTTTACAAATTTCAAGTGCTCGGTTTTCACCCCAGCTTTTGAAATCCCAAAATAAAAGGGAAAAGCATAGCTAATACCAAACAATCAGACTGGATCAGACTCTCTCATATGGACTGTAGAAGGCAGGGTAGATTTGCACCTTACAGACTAACCAAAGTAGATGTAACACAAGCTTTCGTGGATTGAAACTCACTTCATATGATAACAAAAGCTGCAGCTGTGAAAGTTTGCACTCTGTGTAGAATATATAAGGCCTAGAGCAATCCCAAAGACAAGTGGCAGAGTCAGGAACAGAATCAAGTCTCCAAGTCTTGGCCAGTTCATATGAGACATAGTTAGCCATGTTAGTCTGAAATGAAGTAGAAGACGGGGTGGATTTGCACCTTATAGACTAACATGTGTATGTGTGATATCACAGACCTCCCCCCACACACACACACACCATAACAGGGTTTCTCAACCTATGGGTTGCAACCCAAAAGCAGGTCGTAAGAATATATGAAAAGGTCATGAACAAATCTGAAAAAATGGATTGTCCTTTAAAAGAGAAAAACGTAGGAAACTGTGGCTTTTCCCTTGCTGGTTGTCAGAGTTCCAGCTTGCAAAGGGCTGCTTGGGGGCCCCCCTGTGCCCTACACAGACACACACACACGGGCTGGGGGCAGGGGGCAGCAGGTCATGAGTGAGGGGCACTAAGTTGGGACTGGCCGTCAATGTTTACAAATGGGTCCTGGTACAAAAAAAGTTGAGAACCACTGATCTATAAGGTCCAAATCTATCCTGTCTTCTACTTCACTTCAGACTAACATGGCTACTATGTCTCATGTGGACTGGCCAAGACTTGGGAAACGTGAGTACTGTTCCTAACTCTGCCGCTTGTCTTTGGGATTGCTCTAAGCCAGTCCTTCAACTTCTGTGCCTCAGTTTCCCTATATACAAAATGGGATTGCTGCTGACCTTTATAACATGCTGTGAGATTGTGTGGCATTTGTCATGGACTGACATGGCAACAGAAATGTAGTGACTGAAGGAGGACTATAAAAATCATGTACAGTAATACAACATGGTCTCACACATCAATAAATAAAGCTACTTCATTGAATGCAGCAGGATGTGTTTAAATTACTCAGTAATTTTGTTAAGGTCACAAAGTAGTAATGTTAATCTCCAGCTAAATCAGAAGGAGTGTCATTTAGGTACAGCAAACATGACTGCACAAATGTAGATTTTTTTCAGTTTATGAAACCATCACCAGTGAGTAGAAAACACTATCAGAGAAAACTGAGGACCAGCCGGAAAGGGAAGGCATGATCTGATGGTGCAGGGCTGGGACTCCAAAAGCTGGCATCATTTTCCAGTTTTCCTACATATATCCTATGTGACCTTCAGCAGGTCATGTTAATTCCTCTGTTTTCATCTCCATCTGTAAAACAGAGTTAATCTTTCTATTACTCAGGTTAAATTAACCTGGTGTGTGTGAGGTGCTTCAGAACTACCCTGGTGGGTGCCCCAACAGTGTGTAATTGCATACTAAATTGTGAAGTCACAACTAGAAAAAGCTGCAGAAGGAAAAATTGGTGTTATTGCTGATTCTTAAATTGCATTTGGGCTTTCACGGACCAATTTTCAAACGGTGCCTATTTTGGATTGCAGAATCAGCGTTTGGGTGTGCATGTTGGCATTTGTGTGTCATGTAACATATAGCAACCAGGCAATCTGTCAACTCGAGTATTTCTCCATGGAATTCTAAATATCATAAGAAAGCCCCCATGTTTGAAATCAGGTTCTTGAATTTTCATTGTAAAGGCAGAATACTTAATGGCTTTGAATTTGTTTCAACAAATATCTGGACCATGCCAAGTTCCAGTTACACACTTGGTTTTGGGTACCCTTTGCTTTAGTCTTAAACCTTCTGTTACATTACACACATTCTCTTTAGGCCTTTCCAAGTGTTTTGATTAGTTCCATCTACCATCTCTTAATTGTTTGGAAATCACTAAAGGGCTAATAATTTCTATCGTTCCATCAGGAAAACCTCAAAGTGCTGCTGTTTCTTTGTGTTTAGCTGGGGAATTCCCTCTCAAAATGCTGGAGCAAAACAGTGTTCAGCTTTATTTGGCATGATTTTGTCCAGATGTTTTTTAGCTGGGGTTACAAAAAGAAAATAATGGAGACAAATTGCACTGTCTTCAAGGATGCCTCTTCCAGTTAGTCCCTGCCATTTTGTTTTGTATATATGCTTAAGGCCTGAGAAGAAATGTTTTAGATTTGCCAAGCAGGGCTCTTGTATATGGCTCTACTTTGGCTTGAGGAGGGGCAAGTTTGATTTGAAATATGTGATACTCTTTAGTTAAAGTGGAATAACATGGAACTTGTTTAGCTATTATGACTGCTGACAGGTGGGGAGGAGAAGGTGGGGGGGAACTAAACACTTTACCAGAAGAGGCATTACATCTGTTTGACCCGGCTCACCCAGCATCTGTATAGCTTGTGCTTCAGTGGGACATTTGGCACTTTTATCTAATAGCTGATTCAATCAACTGTTAGATAAAAGCACCAAAAGCCCCACTGAATCACGTGAGCTATACAGATGTTGGGCAAGCCAGGTCAAACGGGCATGAGCTGCATTCAGGGTGGCGCTGCACAGAGCTGAAAGTAAAGCACTGTGTTGGGGGGTGGTTCCCACATTTGTACGCCTGTGTTACAAAGCTTTAAAGCAGCCTTACCCTTTGAGGCACTTCATATGGACATATGAGCCTCTCCAAACATGATATCTTACTGCTTCTCCTTAAAGCCCCAAATTGGGTCATTGGTGCTTTCTCCTCATTCATTCTGGCTGATTTTACTTGGGATCATAGATTTGCAGAGAAGCAGGGCTGGAAGGGACCTCGAGATGCCATCTAATCCACCCCTCTGCCTTGGGCAGAATCATCCCTATCCAAATCATCCTCTTCAAATCCATTGCCTACCTCTTAGCAAAACTACCAGTCAACTGTGATACAGCCCCAGGTAAAGCAGGGGGACCACGGTAGCCAATGTCCTGCTGCTGCAGAGGTCATTAAAACAGAGCAGTAGATTAAAGGAAGAGGGCCACGCTTCCTTTAGCAAAGGAAGACAAAACGCCCATGATCCATACTTATGGGAGTTGAACTGATACTTATCTGCCAAAACAGACTTGAAATCATCTTATCTGAGCTATGTAAGATGATATGAATAGTCTCTAAAGGAAGTAATAGTAAATTCTGAATGTTAAAGACCAGCATTTGCTATGGTGCTGCCTGTGTGCACTCTGTATTCTTCCTTTCCCACTTCTGTTAGGGCCCTTTTTTCCTTCTATATCTACTTTGAACAGTTTTGTCTCTTCTACATCACTTCTGCATCATTGACTTTGACTCTAGACAGGTAAGAGATGACACTGAGTCATGTCCAACAAGGGTCAGTTTTCCGCCAGTTCTGCTCATTCTATGTCTCTGAACATGCCCTTCCTTCTAGATGCTGCTGATCTGCATTTTGTAGACATAAATGTTGTAATGAGACTCTAACAGTATATGCCTCTGTCATTCTGGGATAGAAACAATGTTGTATAGAGGAATGCCATCTAAAATGAGACTTCCTGAAGTCTAAAGGAAGTAATATACTTCCTCAATATGAACAGGTATTTACTAGTATCTCATGCTTATTATTTAAAAGAATATCTACACATGCCAACCTGGAGCGAGACTCCCTAATTAAAATGGGCTCAGAAGTGGTGGTCATGGTTTTCAGACGCCAATAATCCTTCTGCCCAGTAGGATAAAGAAGGGAAGCAGCAGTATTTGGTAATCTAGAGAACTGAATGGTCAACAATTTGAACTCTTGTTTTTGTCTCTCTTTGTATCTGGCTGTAGCTTGAAGAGGTAAATCCTTAGAGAAGTTTGTAACGTGCAGATAAATCACTCATTAGTTTCTCATAAACAAAAATGTCTCCCAGTAAGTTAATGATAAAGTGACTGTATGCTCTCCTGGGCAAAAGTGGGCAGGCCTTGCAGTTTTTTCTCATCTGTCAGTATTATAGAACAGCAGCTGGCTTCAGTGTTCCATTTTGTGACTTGAGAAATGCATTTACTGATACAGGATCAATTTTTTTTAGACCATTTGGTGCTTTTCCGTTCCTAAGATGAATCTGTTTCTAGATGAAAAAGTCACTTTTTACATCCATGTCTTTGTCATTGGCAAGCTCTCAGTGAAGGACAGGGGAGAAAGTAGGCAGGACTTAACTGATCTAGCATAGGGGGAAACCCCCCCCCTAGTATTTAATACCTAATCCATACATGTATATACAGGTGCAGTGTGATCATGCCTAACTTTTATGGGTAAAGAAGAGAAGAATAGAGAAGTATCTGCTTATTTTAACATGCTATGTTCAATGATTTGGCTTTATTCTCAAGTTTTGATGCTACATGTTTGAAAGTTTTTAATAGTTCTTGCTGAGCTGATCTCTGACATGCCTGGACTGGATAGTGTAGTTGGGGGCAAATGGCTAAAATACTGGTTTTAATCCTGACCAATGCTTCATGGCTCAGTGCACATCATGTTACATAGATCCATTGGGAGATGATTTTAATAGGGTATCAACTACTGGTACCGTAGGTATCCAAATGCTACCAATTGCAGAACATAGACTGTTTAGATAGTCCAAGCTAGTTAGAGCTGATTTAGTGATAAAACAAGTATGAAAATAGACTATCAGCTGCAGAAAAAGATCTTGACAATTTCCAGTCATTGCAAACACTGATGCAAGTCTGCTAATCCTGGCAACATGGAGTACTATAATGTAGATGGCCACCAGCTTCTGCCAGCTTTCAGCTGGATAATGTCAATGCAAGAGTAAATGCTAATGCTGTAGTGCAGACATTAATCTCGGCACAAATTTATTCTAAACGATGCTGGCTAGTGAATGCTGCCTTCCAATGGTGCTGGCAACAGCAGGGTTGAACTAGAAAACTTGTTCGTACCTTGTGTAGACTGAAGTTAATTCCCTCTGTATAACTTTGCTCCCAAAAACAGCAGGTATTGCAAGAGTTGTGACTAGCCTGAGTGTGTGGAAGGCAAGTGAGAACCTCAGAACATTTTAGTGACCTCTTCTATCCATTTTAAGAGGGGGATAGACAGATTCTAATGAGACATTAGTCTTATTTCAAGTAGGATAATGCTGCACAAGATGGGCACGGGTGGATGTGGGAGAAAATGGTCCCTTCCCCAACCCAATACAGTTAATTACTGTTATAACAGGTGTCATAGTCCAACCATTGGCAAAAATATTCAAAAACTCTTGGTACTCAGATGAAGTACCTGAAAACTGGAAAAAGGCCAATGTGGTACCCATCTTCAAGAAAGGACGGAAAGTAGATCCCAGGAATTACCAGCCAATCAGCTTGAGCTCAATCCCCAGTAAGAGAAAATTTATCAGAGAGACCCTTCTTCATAAGCTGGCTGAGGGCAACATCCTGAGGGACCACCAGCATGGGTTTCTCACAGGTAGGTCTTGCCTGACCCATCTCATCTCCTTCTATGACCAGGTGACATCTAACCTAGACAAGGGAAAAGAGATTAACATCATATATCTGGACTTTAAAAAAAGCCTTTGTTCTTGTGTCCCATGACCTCCTCATGGAAAAATTGGCCAACTGTGGCCTCAGCTACACCACAGTCCGATGGCTGGAAAATTGGCCCCAGAGAGTAGTTGTCGATGGTAGCGAATCATTATGGTGCTCCATGATCATTGGCATCCCCCCAGGCTGTCCTTGGACTGGTTTTCTTTAACATCTTTATCAATGATGTGGATGTTTGTGTGAGAAGCACACTGGCTAAGTTCACTGATGACACTCAACTTTGTGGCATAGTGTCCACACCTGAGGACAGGCTAGTGACTTGGATAAGCTTAGTAAGTGAGCGGATACAAACCTGATGATGTTCAATACTGATAAATGTCAGGTACTCCACCTCAGGGGGAGGGGTGGGGAACCACAAGATGAACATGAGCCACCAGTGCAATGTCGCAGCTGGTAAAGCAAACCAACTCTGGCTTGCATCCATAGACACTTCTCAAGTAAATCTCAGGATGTCATCCTCCCACTGTACTCGGCCTTGGTGAGGCCGCAGCTGGAGTACTGCGTCCAATTCTGGGGTCCATAATTCCAGAAGGATGTGGAGAAGCTTGAGAGAGTCCAGAGGAGAGCCACGTGCATGATCAGAGGGCAAGAGAATAGGCCTTATGATGAGGGGCTGAGCGCCATGGGACTCTTCAGCCTGGAAAAGCGCAGGCTCGGGGGGACCTGGTGGCTGCTTTTAAGTCCATAAGTGGTGTGCATCAGGATCTGGGAGAACGTCTGTTCACCAAAGCGCCCCAAGGTAAAACAAGGACCAATGGTCTTAAACTCTTCCAAGACTGTTTTAAGGTGGACATAGGAAAAAACTTCTTTACTGTCCAAGCCTCTAAGACCTGGAATAGACTCCCTCCAGTAGTGGTGCAGGTGCCTACTCTGGACTCATTCAAGAAACATTTGGATGTTTATCTTGCTGGGATCCTCTGACCCTAGCTGACTTCCTGCCCCTGGGGCAGGGGGCAGGACTTGATGATCTTCAAGGTCCCTTCCAGCCCTAACATCTATGAAATCTCTGAAATTAGCTGTGAATAGGGAATGTAGGTTTATAGTTGCAGAGAGTTTAAAGGTAGGAATGTGCCTAGGCAGTTCTCTAAGGACAAAAACTTCACAGATAAGCCCCACTACACATTTACATGCCAGTTGGGGGTCTGGTAAATTGTATATCATGGTTCTTTGCCAAATAGACTTACGACCTTAATGGTTATAAACAGAGACTACAAGTGGAATGTAGCTTACACAAATGCATCTTTTATTTTTGTAATGATATTCTTCAGCTCATGGTTGTTTGCTTTGTAGCATATCATCATACTTTATAATAGATGCTTATGTGGGGGTGGATTGCAATAACAATCGGAATTTCCTACCAGCAGAGATCAAAGGAAATATTACAAGTGTTGGCATCTTTGCTCTGGATTAGTTGCCTTTAGGGGTCGGGTCCTAGCTAAGTCCTAAGTAAGACCACCCTTCTGCTAAACCAGTCTGGCTTTTTCCCAGTCTGTTTCTGTGCTCTGCAGGCAGGAACGGTCATATTCTAAGTTTGCTTTTTTGTTTTTTCCTTTTGGAGGAATAGATTGATGCGCAAAAGCACAGTGACCCTTCTTTGAAAAGATGCAAATGTTCATAAGAGAACAGATAACAAAACCCAAGTCCTGGTCATTTTCTTTTTAATAGCAGTATAGTTGGAAGATGAGGAAGAAAGGACTTGGCATTTTCTTTAATATTCATCTGGCACCCAGTTTCGGTTAGCAATGATCACTGGCCTTGTTAGTGAGGTGTGATTAGAAATGAGACAGTTATCCAGAATTTATTTTGGCGACTGATATGTTTGTTCAAGGGGCTTGTTGGTTACCAGGCTAAGTATTTTTAAAACCAATGGGTCCTACCAGCTCTGGCTCCCACCCTTTAACCACATGTGATGCTCATAAGTTGTCAGGTCAACCTGGCCATATTTTCTGAAAGCATTTTGTATTGCCTGTGTATAGCAACTTGAGGATACCAGTCCTGTTCCTCTTGCAGAAGTAGCCATTTGATAAAGAAAACACGCAACTGATTGGCACACCTCTGAGAGTTGCCAATGGCCAGATTGCTCGAAAGTGGTAAGTCACCTTTCAGATTTTTGGTTCTGTCTAAAGCAAATTGACCGGACAGAGGGCTTGCTCCTGTGTGTAATGGCTGGTCTTCCTAGCATGTTAGCTTGATGTACAGCTCAAATGTCACCGCTAGAGAGAATCCCACCTGCTTGCAAAGATCTGACTTGGGTGAAATGGTACGCACAAATGCAAGCTAGCCAATGGCTTATGGAAGGGAGGGGAAAAGCAGCTGAGGCGGCAGTGTCCTTTGAGCTAGCAATGCCCTCAGATTGCAGCAAGTTGCCACACCTGGCAGCTTGAGTGATTTATTCTGTGGTTGCTGTCACTTGAGCCAAGCTAGCTGAGACAGAGCAACTTGAACACATGAACCCAAATTAACTGTTGCCGTGAAGGCAAGGCCTTAGCCCTTGCACACAAGACAGCCCATTGCTTGCTTTCTCTGAGCAGACGCATTGACAATGGTAGGTAAGTTAGTATCTGAGAGCCGTTCCTGAGAAAATAGTGAATTGAAAAGTTTTGCTTGCATAACCAAATGCATAATAGATGAAGTAACACGCATACCTCCACACAGTTTGACAAATCGTAGGGCCCTTCCAAATGTCTGAAGACCATTTATCAAGCCTTCCTGCCGAATAGCTCAAAATGCTGGCTGAAATTGGTGGGGAGGTTTCTTAGCGACAAGGAGTTACTGGATAGCATATTACATGGTCCACAGCTGTTTGAGGAGATGGTCTGGCTGCTGAATTGCAGACCTCTATGAATCTGTCAGAGCATCTGTCTGAATCAGGCCTTGACTAAAAAATGAAATATTTGTCCACAGCAGTCTCTGTCGCTGCTTAGATCCCCTCCCTCAATAAAACATATGTGGGAAAAACAAATAGATTTGACAATGGGCTGACTGTGCCCTAGAAGCTGAACTGAAAATCTGATCGGAGTCCAACTGGTGTGTGCAGCAGGGCACGCTTCTCCGGGGGCTGGGCCAGGCTGAAATGTTTCTTGACAAGTGTCTGCACTTGTTATTTGCTAGAATATTAACAGATGAACGAGCAGATATTTCTCTGACCACTGAAGCAGTTGTATCTGTCAGTCTTGTCCCATCAACTCTTTGAGGTTTCCAGAACAGAGGGCATCATTTTCCATCTGTGTAATTGCTGAGTTGAGCTATAATCTACTCCTAGAAGAGTGCTTGTATATGGGTGTTTGTAGGAGGCAGAGGAATAAAATATGGGCCATGATGAAGACATGAATTTGATGGAGCCCTGTTGGTGGGGTTACTTGAAAACTGTTGGGGTTTTTTGGTTTTGTTATTTTGCTCTTTCCTTCAGGTGGTTCCTTATCTTTTCTGTCTCTTTTTTTTTTTTTTAAAGTCTCATTTGAATACTTTATTTAGCTTAATAAGAGAGACAATATTATTTGGTTGCATTTATGCAATGTTAGAATTCTTTCCCTCTTCAAATGTTAAGCAGGTTCAGGGATATTTAAAGCAAGTTCTTGCATTTGCTCAGGGCTAATCAAGATTTTTAAGCCCTCAAGAAATTACTACAGTAACAAGCTCTAAAAATGTTGATACATTTCTCTGTTAGGTTCGCTCTGCAGTCTCAAAAAGCAATTACCCTCAACTAGTGTTATAAGTCACCATCTGGCCTTTGGAATAAGGGATGTTCAAACAAGCTCTCTTTTAAGAGGAACTAAGGCTATGGTCATATGAATAAAAGTGTTTCTTAATAGTCAAGATTTAGAGTTTTCTATTAAGTGAAAAACAGCCACTTTCATAGATTTCATTTCACTTAAAGTGGAAAGGTTTTTTTTCTCCCTATCCTTACATCCTTCATGCATATGCATTCCTTAACTGCCAAAAGGCGGTAGTCACTAATTGAACTGAGGTGGTGGGTGTAGGACTTAATGCCTTATTTTCTGAAGCAACCTTAGCAGAAATGAAACTTGAAGGAGGAATGGCTACCCCCAATTGGAGCAATCTGTACAAAGACGCCTAAAACACGGAAAACCAGTTCTACAGTCAATATTGATCCTAGAGTATCAAAAGACTTAAGTGTTGAAAGAATGAGGTCATAAATTAATCTCTTAAGAAGGGTTGAACTATTTTTGAGCTCTGGTGCAATGTCTTCTATAAAATGACAGAACTGCAGAAATCTCCCCTGCATGTGGACATTACACAGATCTGCTGGGACTGTTTCTTTTTTTTTTTCCCCACAAGGTTATGACTTGGAAATTTCTATGCCACTGCACTTTGCTTACATGGTTTTGTAGATTGTTTCTGGTTGTTCTTGGTCCAAAAGTATTTGACTGTCATCATCTCTTAGTTTGGAGCTTGGGTAGAAGGGAGTAATTATGATGCAAGTATGTGTGATTATCTTCCTCCTATGATCTCTTTTTATGGTACTTGTGATGTAATGATGGGGTGCTTTGTATGATTTAAGTGACCTCTGCCCCTTTATCTGAAGAAGCAAACAAATACCTGTTATGCCAGTGCTGGCCAAAGAAGCCTATATTTGTGCTAGTGTTTTCCTTAGTTTAAGTAAATGATAAGCCTTCCTGGACAACAAGGAAACATAAATAATATGTACAATTGCCACAGGTGCCTGCTGCTCAGGGTTGGGTATGTGAGCTGTGCATGCACACTGTCTAACATGCTTGAGGATCTTTTAGGATCATCTTGGGATTCTCTGAGCATATTTTGACAAACAGGCACTGCAGTGACAGAGAAGCATGGTCTTCCATTCTCCCTATGTGTTGTGGCATTTTGTAGAGCAGAGGCTGGCAAGCTGAAATGACACTGCTTGTTTGCCCTGTGGTGGGCTGGCATTTCCAACCCAACCACTGCACACGTGCAAATCTCCCCAGTCACTGGAGAAGCCTCTTGGTGCCAGATTGCCATCAATATCTGGATTTCATGAGCCACATTAAATTATCCCATGGGTGGTAGTTTTTCTACCTTGGTGTAGGGTGTCTTTTGGTTTTGTGGTTCAACTGTACAACTTTTAGGACTCTAGATAAATGAATGCCTGTGAATCCAAAGAATGAGCATTACATTTTGGCCAATATTTAGTTAGCAGAACAACAAATGGTCTATTAAATAATCAGGGTAACGTGGAGTTTGCATGTTGTATGAGAAAATAAGTGGAAGTTTAGCCCAGTTTTTCAGTTGTAATGTCACCTCTCTCAAGTGCCTATTGTCAGCTCAAGATTTAAGACATCAAAGCCTAATTATTTCTTTTTCTTTGTTTTCCAGTGTGGATAGTAGGGCTGTGTGAAACAGCTATGCTTCGTTTTGGTTTTGGATTTGGCTGTTTTGGAGGACAGTGATTTGTTTTGGTGTTTTGGATCATTGTTCCGTTTCGATTCGGCCGACTCTGTCTCAGAGTTTCATTGCTGTTTCGGCGATTCGGGCCAGCCAGGGAGAGGCAGGCACAGCTGGGTGGCTACAGGTTCTCCCGTGGCTCCTCTGGCTGTGCCTGCCTCTCTCCAGGCAAGGAGAGCTGCAGGAGAAGCCCCCATGGCTGCCCTGCCTGGCCCCAACCTCCTGGCACTTCAAAAAGAAAAAAAAAAAAAAAAAAGCCCCACGCTCACCATCTGCAGCAATGGGGATGAGCCCCTCTGGGGACTCGTAGCAGAGCCCCCCTGTGCAGTAGGGGGCAGTGGGGATCACCCTCCCAGCCTGGCATCCATACAGCAGCTGTCACATCGTGCTGGCGCAATGTGGCTTGGCAGGGGGCCTCACACTGGGAGCTGGGGCAGAACTATGTGCCAGCTGGAGCCCAGCACTGCTCAGCCCCAGTGGCCCCAGGTCTCAGACAGCGCGCAGCGCCCTGCCAAGCCATGCACCCACGCCATGAGGCAGGTGCCAAATGGGGGGTGTGGGGCAATCCCCACTGTCCTGGGCTGCATGGGGGGACTCTCCCATGAGCTCTCAGAGGCCCCAATTGCTGCTGCTGCAGCTGGTGAGTTTTTTTTTTCCCAAAGGGCTGGGAGGCTGGGGCCGGGCAGGGTAGCCATGGGGACTTCTCCTGCGGCTCATCCAGCTGTGCCTGTCTTTGTCCCTGCTGGGGGGGGAGCTGCAGGAGAAGCCCCCACGGCTGCCCTGCCCAGCCCCAGCCTCCCAGCACTTTCAAAGGAGGGCTGTGCTGGACTCTTCCCCAGGGGGCACCTCCGAAACATCTAAAATGTTTTGGATGGTTTCGTTTTCTTTCGGAGCCTTCCATTTTGTTTTGGATTCAGTGTTTCAGTCACCAAAACGCCTCCAAAATGAAACAGCTGCCAAAATTTCACATAGCCCTAGTGGATAGCTATTCCTTACAGCTAAGAAACTATTCTTCAAGGAAGAGGGGAAAAATATGGTGAGGGGGTGGATGTAAATGGAATTGGGTACTATTGTGTAAGCAGTACAGATGATGGAAATGGCTTTTCTTACCACTATTGTAAAATACTGCTGATGGAGAGTAAAATAACCATCTCTAGAATTCTTTATAGTTTAGAACTGTTAATCTGAAATTTTTCTCCCTACAAGATGAATTTTAAAATTTTATAATAAGCTTCCTTAGTTTAAGACCCTGGTTCCCATCACGTCCCTCTACAGCTAAAAGTCTCCTTAAACTGTGCTCAGAAGGCTCAGTACACTTGTTCCATTTCTGAGTTTGCGGAATCTCAGCTGGAAGATTGAACGCATTCAGCTCTTTTCCTCGCTTAAGCATGTGTGCCCACAGGGTGCACTGGAGCTCGCTGCCTACGCCACCAGTGCAGAAGAACCAGGACCCTGTTGGTGGAGAACAAAAGATTAATCGGGGGAGGAACTGCTTCCTTCATCAGAAATAAATTACTTTAGCTGGATCACATGGGCAGCTGGACAATAGAAGCAGAGGAAATTAAAATCTTAGTTGGTAGGGAGGAGGTGGTTCCTTTTGGGGTTGGATCGCCAAGCATTTGAACTATTAGTGCAGAGCTGTTGCCCACAGGTCCTCAGTGTTTTCTCACTGTATGTCTTGGAATTGGACTGAAACACAGAAGCAGCTCCCTGTTGTTCTTCAATGAGGTGGTCTTTGGCATGCAGTGGATGCCTATTCTTCCAACCAGCCTAGCTGGATTTATCATAGTACCTTAGGGAAAACCTGCAAATACATTTGTCTCCTGTTTTTTGTTAGTAAATGCACTTTTAATTTCACTGGGAGTTTCCAGCTTCTTAAAATCAGGCCCGTTAACATCAGAAAGGATATCTAACATAGAAAGCTGGAAGGGGCCTGAGAGATGCTTGCTGGAAATCCATTTTCTTAAGTTGCAGAAGTATTCTTTCCTGAGGAATGTGAGTCAGAGCTCTTAGATAGGAGATCAAGTTCAGGCATTTAAAGAGAAGAGCTATTTCAGATGGACTATTTTAAATTTTAAAACAGTGCTAGCAGGACTCTGCTAATAATTTCAGCCAGTTCTTGGTTTGCCTTTTTGTTCAGCTGGGTCATGTTCAGTATTGCTCAGTTTTAGGAGTGGCAGCTCCCTGTGTTCTCTAAAAGGCTGTATGTACAATGTCATCCCAGCAGTACAGATTGTGTTGTAGTCACCTGTAAGCATTATGTAAAATGATCTTTACCCACTGTTCTAATTAATGCAATTGAGAAGAGAGAGGCATCAGGACTCAGAGTAGTGATGATAGATGGCAGAGTGAAACATGGGTAATCCTATCAGATCAGCAGGTAAAAGAGTGTCGGTCGATTAGCCAAATAGTTTGGCTAAGTGAGCACTTCCTTTTTGTGAAGGCAGCAGAATTAATCCAGTGTGCAAAGGAAAGTTTTAAGAGCAAAGCCTTTTTTTTTTCTCTCTCTCTCTTTAGATGCAAGGAGAATGTCCTAGTCCATAGTGTCATTATTGCCCCAGTAGAAATGTAAACCACTCTGTCCTCTGCTTTACTAAGTTGTTAATTCTGCAAAAGAAAAGACTGTGTTCCAGCTATTCTTGGCATTTTGTACCATCATGTCTTCAGCTGACTGGATGTGGCTCAGATACTGTCTATAGCTGACACATGTATATCACTGGTTTGAGCAGCTGGGTGCATTGCTTAGATGAACACTCTGCTTCAAACTTTTAACATAACTTTACTGCCTAGAGCAAGTGGCCAGAAAACTATAGCACAAAAACAGATGAATTTCTGGTATGGTGTTAAAAGATATTGAAGAGATGGTTAGGTAGGAAGTACTAGACCAGGATGGCCTGTAGTACCTTAAAAGCATTTAGTATTTTCAGGGGTTTAGTAGTAGATGCAATATACCTGAAGGACACCCACCCCCTTTCCCAACTGAGATCAAACAACTTCCATTTTAGTTGCAGTTCCCATGCAACTTCAGAGCAATTACAGAGGGATAATTTGAATTTGCTTTTTTTTTAACGGCAACATCTAAAAAATGTTTTTTCCTGCTAAATAAAGTGGAAGATTGGTGGCAGCAGCTTAAACCTCAAAAACATGAGCTGTAAAGTCAAGTGTAAGTGCACTCCATCCCCTTCCAGAGCATGAGGTTCAGCTGTTGGTCAGCTTTAATGCTGCCTTGATAGATAAGACTGGGTGGTGAAGGCTGTCTTATGCTGTAAATTTAGTACTCTTCAGGAATGTTAAATTCACTTTATTGGAAGGAAAGAACAGAACCAAATACATCTGAGAGCACCTGGTTAGAGAGATACCATTTGTGAAATATTTCCTTCTCTGAATGTTTCTTGGTTTAGTTGAAGGGTGGGGAATCCTGTGGGAGGAAAGCAAGCAGGTGTGGCAAGGAAGTAAGTAGATCTTTCTACCCATACACAGGTGATTGTTGCTGAGTTGTTATGTTTGTTAACTTAGTGGCCGAAAAGACAGTAGTTCTGTTGTTAGTTCAGATATTATGTTGAGTCTTAGGTAACTAAGATGTAAAATGTACATCTGTATAATAGAGGTGAAAGGTAGTCCCAAGTCTGTCTTTTGTGCCCTAAGTGTCTTGCAAGTGTGACAGGAAGCTTGTCTCTTAGTTTGTCATTTTAAAAAATGAGACCATCACAATATTTTGCAACCATAAAGTAGCCTTCAGGCTGTCTCATTAAGCTCTTGTATTCATTAGCATAAACCCAAGGCAGTCTTTAGTTAGATCTTGGAGTAATACAATTGGACTGTGCAGCAGCATGCAGTGTAGCGTGCATGATGGACTTGTACAGTAAGTCCATACACTGTTATAAATCTCGATGAAATAGTTGGGCAGGATGGGGAGGCACTCACTGTATTGTTTTCATGTTGGTCGTAGAGGTCTGCCCTCTGTACTTGAGTATCACTTTGTGCCATATGGGTATACGCCAGTGATCTGAATCATGTTGCAACCTGTGTGGAGCTCCTGTGGATCTTGACAGCTTACAGACCAAGTAGTGGTCAATGCCTCGGCCATGTTTCAGTAGCAGAGAAATCCCTGTTTACATATGGTTTCCTGAGTTCTTGGGGATCTTCCTGGTGTGTAAGACTGCAAAAAAATTTGAAAAATGTTTATAGTAAATACCCCTTGTCAGTTATAGGACATCATTTGACTTTAGATCTTGTTTTGCTTTTTTGGACTGTTGCTGTAGTTAACAAAATCAGATTTGCATCTTACTGCTACAACAATTCTACAATAACTGCTGATTGTAGTCATACTGCAAGATATGAGCTCAGGTGTCCCCAAAAAAAGGGAAGTGCCAGACTAAGGTTTGCTGAAATGTGGGGAGTGGTAAAATGCAAGGCTGGCACTGACACTGAAGCATTATCACTGTCCTGCCTGATCAGATGTGGCCAGTTTCCAATTGTTGCTCAGTTCATGGCCCTATAAGTTGAAGCATAATGGGTTTGGCTTTAAGGCAGAGGCATGAGTACACAGCTTAAATTTCTATGTAGCATGGTCATCTGTTCTGGCTCAGTTGGATTTCATGAGTGGTAATAGTAATCTTCAGAGAGTTCAGAAGTAAATGTCTCACTGGGGAGTAGTTTAAGAAATTTATTTTAAAAATGAATTTTAAAAAGTGCTTGTTTATAAAGCAGTGAGACTGAGCAGAGCATTTCTTTGTAGATAAGGATCAAACAGTGCATGGCAGCAAACTGAGATCATGTTTTCTGTCTAGGGAGTGGTCACTGGCAGTCCTTGGTTATTGATCCATGTCCTCCAGGGACCTGCTGTAGGTAGGTGCTTTGGATTCAGTACATTGTGTGTCTTGGGCACATATGCTTAGTGATGGTTGATTAAATGTTGTTTCCAACTTGGACCTTGGTACATTTAATGCATGGCTCTGAGTGGATCCCCTCTTTGCACTCTAACAAGCAAAGTCACTTTCATTGAGTTTTTTCCTTTAGCGCATTCAAATGACTGAGTTGATAATTAACCAAGGGTTAATACTTCAGCAGACAGGCCCACCGGTCATCTCTCTAGCTTTGTGAAATTGATTCAAGCTTGATGTGTACACTTGGGGCCCTGGCCTTGCATGCGTCTTGGGTGTGAATAGTGTACGGAGGAGTCTGCATTATGTTGCTGAGTGCTCTGTTCTCACAGACCATTGTGTAAGACTCAACATCATGTGTTATGGAGCTTGTAGATGCCTCTTTTAGGCACAACACTAAGAAGAACCGCTGGCTATAGGAAATGGAAACTAAGTGCTCCAGGTCTGTTTCTGTAAATGATCTTAAATTAAGACCATCTTGAATCCACTTACATGTGCTGCTGCAGTCACATCTCTGACTGCAGTGTAGACACAGCCTTAGTTTGCTCTTTCTCGTTGCTTTCCAAATTTTTCACCAAAACTGAAAACAAACAATTTTCTCCTTCTCCAAAGAGGTCACTATTATTTTGCTTTTTCAATTTATAAACCTTTCCCCTAGATCTGGAACAATCATAACTCAAGCTGTAAGCTCGGGTGTCCACAGAATAAAGGAGCTGTGTCCAGAATGAGGTTTGTTGAAATCTGGGAGGTGGTAGGATTCAAACCTCTGGCACTTGCTTGAGTCTCACTTTTGGTGGCTTTGTTTTGATCAGTGGCTCTTGCTTTAGCATCCCCTAGTTCAGGGCTGGGCAAAATGTGTCCCGCCAGGCGATTCTATCTGGCCCACAGGGCCCCTAAAAAATTCAGAAAATTAATATTTATCTGCTCCTGGCTGCCTGTCATGCAGCCCTCAACAGCTTGCCAAAACTCAGCAAGCAGCCCTCTACACAAAATAACTGCCTGCCCCTGCCCTAGTTGGATTGCCAGATGGATTGAGTGCTGAACCTGTGACATAACTGGGAGGCAGGAATCTCTTGTTCAAATACTATGTGTAAAACTCCTTTTACTATGTGCAGCCTTTAGTAAGGGAGTCGAAAACAGGTAACCTGCTGGTGCTTTTGATTTGACTGTGTGGTACAGTCCATAGTGTGGGGAGGAGGAGGGACTGTAGATAGGGTGACCATATTATTTTTAAGGAAATCTGGGATGTTTTCCTCCCCAACCACCCCAGGCAGGAGGAGCAATGTGTAACCCAGCCTGCCGCCCACCTCCAGCTGCTCCTCAGAAGGAGTTGGGTCAGGCAGAGTGGGCAGCATGGCACCGGTCTGGAACTGACTTCCTGGGATGCCAGGGTGGCCTATGAAATCCAGGACTGTCCTGGCCGAACTCAGACATATGGTTACCCTACCTACAGAATACCAAAGCAACACTCGGCTTCTTTTGCAGAGGAAAAGGAATGAGAGAGTTCTCTTCTTTCCTCCCTCTCCCCCATTTTTCCCTCTTTGTTGACCCACCTCCTGTTGTTTCCTGTGCGTTTTTGAGAGCTCTGCATTTTGGTGGCATGACCTGCATATCAAAGGAAATGTACGTATAGGCCGTTGAAGTCCAGGTAAAATCATAAAACCATGTTTATCCTATAGCAATATCCATGATTCCCTGCACTCTGCATACATGCAGGGAGCTTAGCTTCTGTCTGTAGCCAGAATTTTGTATTCATTTCGGGGCTGTGTGTGTGCTGGTTTAACTTTCCTTCTTTTCCAGCAGTGCGTTGAATGTCACGGGTATGTTTTGTGAAGCTTTTTTGGAATGCTTGAGGATAAGACCTGATATAACAGTTGATGAACTTTTTGATACTCAAGCTGAGTTTTTGTGTGACATTCACAGCCACAGACCTTCATTGCAAACGGTGCTTTTCTTCAATATTATTATGTCTCTTGGGAGAGAAGGAAAGGTACTTCTAGTTTCTCTTCAGGGCTAAGAATTTGCTCAAAGCCAGCTCATTTAAACAAATGAGAGAATGTGAGAAATTAAGGCTTTGTTTTCGGAAGTACTTGCTATAAACTGACTGATTTATGGAACTGGTAACTAAACATTTTGGGGTATTTTGGTTCATAAGTTGGCATTGTGTTAACTGTGCAATAATTATACGTTGCCTCTAGGTGATTCAGTCTCTCACTGTCTTTTTCTCTGCCTGCTTTGAAGTTAACTGAACACACTTTAAGCAAGGGGCCTATCAAAGCAGGCTGTTCTTTTGGACCTGGTGTAATAGATAATAAATTGTAGAAACCAGATCTGCACAGCTTTTTATTTACATTCCGTCTGATGGCTGGGCACGTAATGCATTGTTTTACTAAGGTTTGACTGTGTAGCACCACCTGTGTTGGAACTTGATCAGAGCAAATTATGAATTATTGAGTACTTTGATTCCATCAGACAAGAGGAAAACAGGAGTGCTGTTCTTCATGGTATCGGGATATTTAACCTAGTTTCCTTATTGTGAGAACTTCTCTTCTGTACCACTTTTTTTCCTTCTTTATGAACCTAATTATATCTTAGTCTTTCAGGTTTATTTAATTTCAAACAGATCTCAATGCTTCTGTTAGACTTCTTTTTAAAAAGCTGTACAGGATATTTTCACTTTAGCTTTGATCTCCCTGAATGTAGTGTATTCTGATTTTTATACTGGGATCCATTAATCAACATGACTGGCACCTGCCATCTCAAGTTCTTCTTCTAGGTGCATAAAAGACAGGCTGCACAGCTCAGAAAATTGTAAATGGGATGATGAATCTTTGGTCATTTATTCAACATGACCAGGTCACTTGTGACTGAGTGTCTATTCCTATCTAATAGGCTGAATTTTTTTTTTTTTTTTTTTTGGCTTACGCACAAGGGATGTGAACTTATTAAGAGAGTGTCTTACCCAGGAACTTGAGCTTAAGTTCACAGACATGGAAAACAGTTAAGTTTATTGTATGTGAGGCTCATTGTGTGTGCATCAGAACACAGGCTGACTAAAGTTCTCTACCTGTGGTATTTTCATAAGTGTATATGTTCATTTTCATCTAACAGTTGACAGTAACCCTTCATTTTCATTTAACTTTGCTTTCAGAAATCTTCATTTGATTAGGGAGTTCTGCAGAGTGCTCCCAATGACCAGAAGTTCTAAGTTCACAAGTGTAGAAATGAGAGCTATAGAAGCCAGGGGAAATCAGATAACAGATGTAACATCCGGGATTTAAAATCAGCTGCAGTTGCAAAGGACTTGCTTTAAACCTCAGGAAAATGTAAATGACCCTGGGGGCGGGGGATGTCTCACGCTAACATCTTCACTGCTGTAAAACTAATGCTGTGCAAACCGAGTAGTTAAGAAAAGATTCTGCTTTCTAGGTTACACTCATCATTTTAATTGGGGTGGCTGCCAGACTGTTGAGGTAGCAAGACTGACTTTCTATGTAGCACAGTATATTTTTTAAATAACTTGCTCCCACCCTACACATGCCTGCATTTGAAACCATGGGGGGTGAATGGTTGTCACCTTTCACTTGAAAATGGAGGTCAGCGGATCTTGAGGACATGGATCTGATCTGCCTGTTCAAAATCAGTGCCATCTGTGCTTCATTCTTAGTATTTATCCTTGGGAGCAGAGTGTTTTTGAAACTTCCAAAGTGTAATGCCCATGGGTAGCTCTGTGCTCAGGTATGAGAGGCCAAATGCTAGAACAAATCCTTGTAGGCATTAAACATGCTACAGCTGAAACCAGGCACCAAGCAAACAACCAGGTCTAAGCGTTGTTTATCACTCAGTACAGCTCCCCAGACCAGCCCTGACAGGGATTTCTTAATGAGCACGTTGTTTGCTGTCGATGTTCATTATGATTTGAGGTACTTCCCAAAACTGGGCTGCCTGAAAATGGATGCAAGACAAATCGTGGTTGCAGACTCAGACCAAGAATGTCTTGCTCAGTGGTGTGCACCATAAAAGATCAAAAAAAACCCCACCACTTGGGAGACTTTTGCTACAACACAGCTTAAAATTCCTGCAGTACATGTAGTACCAATCTGTATATTAAACTTGGCCCCCAGATATCCCATAGTCCTGTGAAGTCAACAACCACAGCAGGAAGCCAGACTGCAAGACTGAATTCTATTTTACCTATTGCAGGGCTTCATGGGCCAGCTCTGGCCCATGGCCTGGAGGCTGAGCATAACTGGTTTATGATTCTCTGAACCTGTTTTTCCCTCAAGTGTCATCCTGCCCTGCCTAGGTCCTTCATCAAGAAAAGCCTTCCTTTAAGCTGAGGAAATTACCACCTCAGTTTCTTAAATTAGTGGCCCTGTGAAGGTGTCCATTTTTTCTGTGTTCTAGGAAACTAAATTTTATGCATTGGCTTGAACCATAAAGATTGTGCACGCACACATTTCACGCCTCCTTTTCGGTGTGCCCACTGCATTAGATTGTAGCAAAGATATTTGGGAAGGCTTTGAATTGATACCACTACTGCTGCCACACAACAACCTAAATAGTGCACTCGGGCAATGGGAAGGTCCCTGTCTGGAAGTCACGGCCATCTCAAGATTCAGCGGCCTGCAGAGCAGCACTGGACATGGACTCCGTGGAGTGAAGCTTCTTTGTAATAATGGTAGGTGGGTTTTTAGGAGCTATTTGAAAAGGAGGATGGAGGAAAGTTTGGCATGTGCTGTGCTGAATGCTGTTCTGGGCATATAGGATAACACAGAATAAGTCTCACTTTTTTTTTTTCTTAAAAAATCCAAAACAAAGCAGGCTATTCCAGTGACTCTTGAGGTTAAGAGAGAAAGTGAGATGTACCCAAATGTACATACAGCTGAGGGGGGAAAGGAAAGCAATTTACAGTTATTCATGTTAGAGTTACCAGACTTTTCCTTGAGGCAAAAATGCCAGGTGTCTCAATTGTCGTTTAGGTGCATTGGCATCTCCTCTTTTAAAAACATTGTTTTAATTTTCTTCTTAGAAAAAAAGCAGAGGGGAGGGGACAGGTGGGGTTCTACATATGAACTTTTCTGTGCTTCCTGTGGGCCTGTGAGCAGCTTAAGCAAGAATTTTTTTTTCCATTTGAGAGAGTTCCAGGTTACTTAAATCAAGTACTTTAACACAGGCAGCAATACCAAAGTGGATTTGCTTGTTTATCTGTGGATTATAGAAGATATTCATTCAAGAGAGTTTTTTTGCATAAATACTTCCTTCAAAGAAGGCAGATTTGTTTTAGAAGTTGCACAGCAAAGAAAGGTGTAGACAAAAGCCTCTGGAGAATGTGCATTTAACTGTGGTGCTGGACAAGAGCAACTGCATGCATGCTCACACAAAATGCAATATAAGCCTTAAACGATTTTCTCCCCTTGGTGTCTGAGACAGGAGGAGAGGTCTGCAATTCTGCAACTACAAAGACTACTCTTGACCAGCAGTTCCTTTTATTCACGCCAAAATTAAGCTTTTAGTCCTGTTTTGCCTTGAAACCCCCCGAATTCTAGAATACGGTAGTCTGGAAATTTGGTGGTAGGGGAGTGGTGGCAGCATTCCATTTCCAGACCTGTGGGGAGCCCCACGGGGCAGATGACATGGCCCCACATGCTAGATAGTACTTGCGTGGGTTTAAGTCACAGCTAGATCTCACTTGGAAACTGACCCTGGCCACAGGATCTGGCCTATGGACCAGCCCCGTGCTACTTGTCCAGCCCATAGGTTGGATAAGTCAAGCACCACTGGTTTAAGCTTGCATGGGAGACAGCCAGCTTCATCAGAATCTGTGATGTTACCAAATATGAAAACTTATGCCTCTCTAAACTGGGTACTCTAAGGCAGGGATGCTAAACCCCTGGCCTGCAGGCCAGATCCAGCCCCTAGAGCCATGTCATGGGGCTCCCCACAGGTTTGAAAATACAGCGGCAGGAGGGTGGTTGCCACTGTCCTGCTGTCAAATTTCCAGACCCATACAGAGCCCCATAGGCAGGATAGTGTTGCCCTGTGTGCTAGGTTGGGTGGGCAGGGTGACAAGGGGTCTGATCCTGGAGCTTGGGACCAGGCAAAGGCAGCAAAGGTTAATCCAGCCTGCAGACTGGCCCCCGTGCCACTCTTCTAACCCAAGGGGCCCAAGGTTGAACACGACTGCTCTAAGGTGCTACTCTGCCTTGCCGTCTGTATGACTTCAGATGAATGTGGCTACTTTACTCACTGATGCCGGAAGTGGATGCTAGTCTTGCCACCTACCATCCCCTGTCTGCTGGGGGTGGGTGCTGAGGGCTGCATGGCAGGGTCTTTAGTCTGCATGGAACCAGCTGAGCTTAGTTTATCGGTGTTGAGGAATTACCGTTACTTTAAAAAAAACAAACCCAAATGTTGTGTGTGATTTTTTTTTTCTGAATTGTTGGCCCTTGAGAATACTGAATGGCTTGTGTATTATACAAAAAGATGCACACTGTGAAGTGGGATAAAAACTAACTGAAGGGACAAAGCTGGGAAGTAAAACAGAGCTGACCCTCTCATTGCAGTAGAAAGTCAAAGTATCAGTAAGAGTATCCAGTTTGTTCATTAAGGCTATAAGATAGTGTAAAAGGGGCCTGAGGGGAAGCAGTTGTATCACTTGTAATTGTTCTAGTTTGTTTGCATTTTCTACCTTGCATGTGGAGCAGTCATAGGCAACAGCCTGGCACAGGTGCTAGTGTGTAGCACACAAAGGTGTTTTGCTTGGCACGTGCACCTTGGAGCAGACGGCAAGGAAAGGGCCGGGGTCGTGCTGCCACAAGGATGGGGCCCCTTGCAGCTCCTCCTCTGTCTGCCCCTGGCACGCCAACATCTTGTAAGTCGAGGTTGCAGGTGCTTTTGGCACTCTGCCCAAAAACATTGCCAATCCCTGATTTGCAGGCTCTTATTTTAGTTGTAAGGTGGAGATGTTTTTATCAGTTCTCTGACTTCAGACTTTTTTTTTTTTTTTTTTTAGAGCAGCGGTATAGCCCAAGCCGATATATATTTACCTTTTAATCCCTATTTCATGCTTCAGCACATAAGACATGGACCTGGTGTTTAATTATCACCAGATATGAATGCTTGTACCACCTTCTATTTAATATCTCTGTGCCATTTGAGACAGGAAATTATTTGCAGTCTGGGCTAAAAAGACCAGGAGGGAGTTTGCAGCGACAGTTGGAGTTCAAACACAGTTCACACAATGTAACTTTATCTGCGGTTTATTCGTAGGTAGATAAGGTATCACTGTAAACATGCTCTTGCGCTATCCAAACCTTAGCACAGTTGAGGTCTGCCTGATGAGGGGACAGAAAAAAAGCCATACGTTTTGTGACTTTGTATATTGTTTAGTTTGGTAATTTCCCTTGCCTTCCTAGGCAAAGAACTGCTCTAGTTTGCAACTGGGAGTGGGTTAAGCAAAAACAGAGGAGGGCTTCTGGTGCTCAGAGGTATTATTGTATAGGTGGCTTTTTGCTTAAAACGTTAGCTTCAAGGTAGAGTTAGTAGAACATTCAGTGCAGGAAAACATTGCATTCCTAGCTCAGAAATTGATCCCTGAACACATTGTGGGGAGGCCGTTACTTTCCTTAGACAAAGTTCTTTTAAAATTCTTCATCTGATGATTTTACACCTGGATTGTACCCCTTTACTAATGCTATGTGTAATATACTATCCAAGTCTTACCATCATGTAATACTCTTCATTCAGCGTATTGCAGGAAGAGGCTATGGGAGTAGATAACTCCTGAGATTTTATATAGCTGGTAAAAATAGAGAAGAATTGGGGCTTGGGACATCGGTGAAAAATCTCCTGAAGTGCATATCCAAACAGGTATTTTGCCATCTAGATACCTCCCCCCTATGCTGCAGTTATCTTGCTTATTGTATGTAAAGAGTTATTGGTGTGCTTTGTAGATGCACAGGAAGGCAAGGCCCCAATACTGAGGGTCTTGTAAGTGTGAAATTTAAATAAATGTACAAATAACATAGCTGTTGGCTTAGAAAGAGGAGAGATGGTACTAAACAATGAGGCAGGGAATAGAGCAGATGGCATAGGATGTTTCATTTCTTGGCTATCTTAAATCTCATGTGAAAAGGAAAGGAGGTGCTCAAGTCCTTAAGAAAAATGATCTTTGGTATTAATGGAGTAGTACTTGGAAAACAATTGGTATTAGAACAATTTGAGCATTTCTCCAGAAACAGTCAAATGCAGGCATTTCGCTTTTTTAATTCCCCTCTCCACCCTCCACTCCCCTAAATCTTTCTGCTCCACCAAGTTCCAAATAAAAATCCATTCCATTAATTTAGGAACATAAGATCTGCTCAGTTAAATCACCCTAAGGCGTTCTTTGCTTAACTGAAGGCACCTTTGATGGTTATCCCATTGTATGTCCTTTGTGACCCCTCCAAACAGAATGGCTTCTCCAGTGAAGGACTGGAACTCCCGCTTCAAAAGTACAGCTGTGCTCCCTCCCTGGAAACTTGAGGACTGCTGTTGTCCCATGGTTTGGCATTGCATTCATCTGATAATCCTTCCATTACAAATTCATCCCTTACAAATAGTATTTGTGTGTGTGTTCAAATCTGTGTCAATATGAGCAATTCCTTCAATCTGCGTGAATTTGCACCTGAAAAACAGACTTTTTTTACTACCCTCATGTAGCTTTTTGGAACAGTCTGTGTTGCTGCTGTAACCGTTCATCACTTTAGATCCTAGATTAATTACTGAAACCACTATTATAATATCTTTTCCTTGTCAACTGAGCTGAACCTTTCTTCCTCCTGCCCCTTCCTCCTCCTCCACCTCCCCCACATGCTAACCACTTGAAACACTGGAAAGAGATGGGAAGACAGAAGGTTGTATATCACTCCACAGCATGTTGGAGCATATTGTCCCCACAGATCGCTTGTAGTAGTTACTTCTGCTTTCTGACTGAGAGAAATTTAGAAATTTTCCAATTTCTCTTCTGCTTACTACTTGGGCTTTGTCACCATGCAGCTGACTGACATTGCTAGACAGGGCTCTAGCACACACTGAAGCGACAGAGTTCTTTTTTTGTTTTCTGTGCCCTTCCTAATGTCCCCAGTTTTGTATGTTTAAAAAAAAGGGGGGTGGGGGGAGGAAAAAAGGCAGTACTTTCCAGCAAGAATCCTTTGAAAATGCCTGTTAGCTTACAGTTTAATCACTTTTCATTACTCATAGAGGTGGATTAACAGAGTTTTGCAGCAGCGGGGGTTTGGACTCAATGGCCCAGGAAGCCCCTGTGTTCCCTAATTACATATTTATTTCAGTGACCTGTGGAAAATTCTTGTCAGTTTTCACCATAAACAGCAAGTGACAAACAGAACTTATACCTGAAAGAGGAAGTTTTCATACCAGGTTTTTGTATTTTCATTTACAAATCGTGGAGCATTTAAATTAGTAAAGAGACGTGCCACATGGGGCAAACAAGTGTTTAGTTCACTAGCACACAAGAGACCAGAATAAACTATAGATGCTAGCAGTCAGTAATGCAGGGCATCACCTATCATAGCAGCAAAAAGAATCATTTTTAGAAATTAGTTGCCATGTTGGACATCACAGAATGATTTGCCACTCTTCAATTTTCTGCGGAGTGGCAAATCATTCTGTGATGTCCAACATGGCAACTAATTTCTAAAAATGATTCTTTTTGCTGCTATGATAGGTGATGCCCTGCATTATTGACTGCTAGTATCTATAGTTTATTCTGTCTCTTGTGTGCTAGTGAACTAAAAGACTGCATGGATTTTGGTGTAGTTGGAGGAATTCATGCTAGTGGCAAAATCGTAAGAAATGCATTTCAATTCTGAAGCATTAGGTGGCTTGCGAACACAAGGCATAAAATGGTCCCTCATGAAGGGGACCCAGGAGGTTAGAGTTGCACCATTACTGGTTTTTTATGTTGTAATATTTGGGTTGATGAACGTGTGTGTACAAAGCCTCGCCCTAAACAGCAAGTATGATACTTTTTACTTATGCTGTAATGAACACGTTTTGGTTTAGACTTCATCAAGTGCTTGTCCCTTTGTAGGTGCCACTCCTGATGGGCTTGTCCTGGTGCACTTGAGAGCAGTCTTTTGGCCAGCAGCATCTATAGGGAACACCCAGGGATCCTGGGTGTCCTTAGTAAAGGGCTATGAAGATAGAATGGACCGTGTGGTGTTGGATGCTGCTGTACTCGGTGTTTCTGCACCAGTTGCATCTGTGGTGCAGAAGTCCTCAATACAGTTAACTGCTCTGCCCCACACGGATGCATGACGCTGTCCAGATTGAGCCTAGGACAGATTATGATACAGAAAGACCTCCCATCCTGTGGAGCTGATGCCTCCCTACTTCCACTGGGCTTGAACACTCTTAATTGCTGGCCTTCTCTCTGCATTGAATGCTTGACCTCCATTCCAGCCCAGCACTTCAGTCTCCACAGCCTCTTAAGCAGTAGAAGGCTCCCTTGTCCTCTGATTTTCAACAGTGGGTATGGACACATGACACTTGTATGGGTGTAAACTGCCCTTCTACTAATGTAAATGTGGCCCAAAAACACGCTTTGTAGCCCTATATTCATTTAAATTATTCAGCTGTGGGGTAATGTTACCCCTTGGAAAGTCACCTCTTGAAAGCATAACTATATGCCAGTGCAGTACAAGTCCTGTGTCCACAGCTCTACTTAGTTTCATCCTGGGGTAGCTTTTTGTTCAGTGCAAACAGGGTATTAGGGCTCCCCTATGGTTTGCCCCATGTGGCAGGTCACTGTAGCAGGTGGCTCATACAGGTTGGGCTCTATAGTAATAGGAGCAGCTAATCAAATCCAGAGGTGACGGCTAATAATTCTTCTGGCTTTCCTAGCACACAATCTAGTGCGACAGGTTTATTCTTTATGCTCATCTCCCAGGAAAACGTGATTGAGAGAAACAGCTGAAGTTGGTGGTGTTTGCCAATTGTTACAGTGATGTTTTGACATTCTCATTAAGACACGGGCACCCCCATGTTTAAGGTAGAGTTAGAATTTGTTTTCCATAATGTTGACAGAAACAAAACTCTGTTTCCATACATTTCCTTTAGAGTTAAATCACCACCACCTCTTACTCTCCTGTGAAGAGCATTGCTGTCACAAATTTGACTGCTTGGTGCTGCACTCTCGCTTATTTTTGCAAACAGCATGAAATCTGCATAAGATGGGGCAGACTGCACTTGCATCTGCCTCTCTTCAGGTGTTTGTGTCTATAGAGAGGATTCGGTTTGAAGTGCTGCACAACACCTTTTTCTGAACTAGAAGAGCTCTTGTATCTAGTTGCAGTAGCCAGGCTAGCTCTGTACACCTTTTTTTTTCTGCTGACCTGGCTAGCTGCATTAGTATCGTGTGCTGAATTATCTCTCATTCACAATGCTGTCTCCATGCTTATGGGGCTCAGATTGGTTTCTTGCTGACAGCTGTATAGTATTGGATTACCAAAGATATGTCATATGCTGAGAGGTAGGAAAGCCTCTCTCTCCTTACCCATATCAGAGGAGCCATGTGGCTATTAGATGAGACTCCTAACTTAAATGGTCAGTCTTCAAATACTCTTGGAGACTGAACTTTCTCTAGAATACTCCAGCACCAACGTCTCCTCTTTAGACACGATGATCAGTATTCAGAATGATAAAATACAGACCATGTTATACAAGAAATCCCCAGACCAACATACATATCTGCACAGAACCGGCAATCGTCCTAAACACACCAAGAAAGCTGTGATATACAGCCAAGCCCTCAGATACCACCGAATTTGCACTGAAGAAAACACCCAGGATTACCACCTCACCAGTCTTAAAAAGGTTTTCACCCAACAAGGACACTCCTCCAGAGAGAGAGATCGCATGTTTGAAAGAACCACCCGGTTACCATAGGAAGAACTGCTGCAGTACAGAAGAAACCCCCCCCATAAATCGCACACCGCTGGTTATGACATATCACCCCTCCCTTGAACCTGTATGGAGAATCCTCAAACAATTGCAGCCCATACTAGAAAGAGACCCTATTCTTAAAAAGATCTTTCCAGAGCCACCCATCCTAGCCTTCAAACAAGCACCGAACCTCACTAACCTCATCACCAGAAGCAAACTTCCTTAAGCCCAGAACACACCGAAAGGATCCAGCCCATGCCATGGCAAGAAATGCAAAACCTGCCAACACATCTCCACCCCACCCCCAACAATTGCTACCCACCACAACAGAGCCATCAGCATTCCTGGATCTTACAGCTGCACCTCCAGAAATGTCATGTATCTCATCCAATGCACCAAATGCCCAGATGGAAAATATGTAGAAGAGACCAAACAACAACTGCACACCTGAATGAATGTACACCGGAAATCTATCAAAAACAGGAATACCCAATTACCTGTGGGGGCACATTTCTCACAAGAAAACCACTCTATCTCCAATCTCTCAGTCCTGATCCTCAAAGGGAGCTTACATAACACTTCCCAGAGACGGGCCTATGAACTCCACTTCATCAACCTCCTAGATACTAAAAATCATGGACTAAATATAGACATTGGATTTATGACACATTATAACCTGCCTGACATCTGACTCCCTAGGTATCGCTTCACTATTCATCCCCCTTCTCTCTCTCCCCCCTCCACCCCCCAGCCTGTCTCTCACCCACTGACTCCTGAGTCTGCGTTTTCACTGACTACCTGCTTGCATGCAGCCCAGCCCAGCCTCTGGCATCTTTACTTTTCATTCCACCCAGGAAGAGCACACACCAACTGCTGAAGCTTCCTCAGCCTGACGAAGGGTTTTTGAACCCAAAAGCTTGCTTAATAATTGTTTTCCAACTATTTCAGTTGGTCTAATAAAAGATATCAGATTCACCCAAAGAACCTTGGAGGCTGTATGCTTTCATAAAAGGAAGACAAGCTCCCCCTACTGGCACAAATTAGAAACATGCTGAGTGAATTGGACAGACGGAAGGGGAATTCATTCCTCATACATGCAGATAGGACCTTGGTGAAGAAATAAGAAACAACTTTGAGCTATGAGCTTTCTTTGGTTGGCGTAAGCCACATTTGCAAGGCACAGAGAAAAAGAGTTTAATGCTAGTACGTGTTCAGCTACTATCTTGTTAACAGTTGCCTTTTGGGCAATTAGTAAGGTCACTGCAGCTAGTAAGGGGACTGCATAATTGCTTATGGAACAGGTACAGTTTACAGTGCTGGTATATTTTGGTGCCAAGTACAGTGAATGAACCTGTTCGTCTGAGCTGCTGTTTAATTGCTAGATATGATCGTTATATTTCCTGTTTCTTGTCCCACTTCAGGCGATTGGCCTTTTTTTCTTTCCCTTCAACAAGTTCTCAATGGTCATCTCCACATACCAAAGTCTTCAATAGTTTCATCAGTCATACTTGTTTCGGGGTGCTGTAACAGTGGCAGCCAGCATGAAATGCAGATGTAGTCATCTTTACAGTTTTGTGGTTTAACTTGTATTTTACCAAAATTTAAGAAAATGTGAATAATGGCTGCCTCTTCTCCACAAAGCTTTAAAGGTATTAAACATAGAGGTTATTTAAGAAGTGTGCGTGTGTGTTTGTGCACTTCATATTTTATATCTGAAGTGGCCAACACATGGCAAGGGCAGCCTCTGTGTGTGGCACATGACAGATTGGAGAGGGGGCAGACAGGACAGTGGTAGATAGGACAGGGAGCAGAAAATAGAGCAGTGGATTGGGAGGAGGGCCGGAGTGGCACTCAGAGAGGACTAATTTATAGCATGCCTGCCAAAAAAGTTGGCCCCCAGTCTTCTGTATTGCCAGAGTTACTGTTAGATCTGATGTCTTGAGCTGCATTGCAAGGCACTGCCTAATCATACTTCTGCCTCCTGATCTGATGTTTGCAAGTCTGAGGTGTTCAGTTTCGTAAGATCCATTCCTTCACAATTAACGATGCTGTTTGTAGCCATTAATCTAATCTAATCAATACCTGATTAATTATTGATTAAAATACTATCTGATGCTTGGGTTCATTTGGCATTATATCCCTGCATCACGAGTATTGAAGAACTTAAAACTTGCCCCAAAGTGAGTAATTTCCAAACAGACGTATTATTCTGACTCTTGTTAGATTTAATGGATTCTCAGCCTGTGTTGTTCACTCACTTCTGGGTTTTTTTTCTTTTTAAACCTCTGTAGCTGATTTCACTGGATGGCTATAGCCATCCACCTTTGTGAGAGCCATGAAGGATAGAGCTGCCTCAGTACTTGGCTAAGAGACCTTTTAAGGAACAGTGCGTTTAAAAAGTGTTTGGGGTCTAGTCATTTGTTTGTTCTTCAAACTATAAATGCTAAAGAGGTACCCCACTGCCATGCTGAGATGGCTGCATCCATGTTACGTTGTTGTACACGAAAATTCAGGATCTGGTATTGTTAGTACAATTTGTAACATGCCAATCCTTTCCTCTACCACCCAACCTTCCAGTCTGAAATTGCACCCTTCGCTGGTTCTACTGGCCCAGCAGAAAAATAGGAAACTTCTTTGTGAATCTTCTCTTTCCCCATAAAACCTACTGCATGCTCATTTTTGGGTGTCTTCAGAATAAAATTGCTGCCCTATAAACATCCACAAAGTTGTGAGTCCTCTTTTTCATATGTTCAGGGTAAAGTGAAGTGGTAACTATACCACGTGTTGCCTCCATTATTAAGTCCTTGGTCAGCACTATTCCAGCCATGTCCTACTAACCAATTTTTTCCTTCTCTCTTTCTGCTTCAGAGTACTCAGCATCACCACAAAACAGTTCCCAGCGCACTGTCCCTGTGCTGCTGTTTGTGTGCATCTCTGAAGCAGCTTGCGCACTTTCCACGTTTTTTTTTCCCCTTGTGCAGAAGTTGTCCGGCTGGCAGGGGCAGCCCCACTATCATTAAAACCTCCTAGGATACAACGTAGCATTAGTCTGTTACTTTGAGTTTGTTAAATACTTTTTGCTTAGTCACTATTCAAGGCTTCCATCTCCTTGTTCAGCAAGGCTCAGCTGAATGCTTGGAGCTTACTCCTGCCATGTCAGGACCATTTGCTCAGGTCTGTCCCATGCACTTTCCAAAGGCTCTTGCTGCAGGAAGGAACTGTAGTTACTGAAGGGGAAAGAATGGTGACATTTCAATAAGAAGTGAACACCCAGATCCTATAGGCTCCTCAGATAATCCTAGCCTGAATGAAGTCGCTGCAGTACACGGGCAGATTATGAATGCTCTCTGATTTCTATTGTTGATGAGCTATGTCAAATTCTTTACAGCTCTTGCCAATAGCCTTATTCAGCCCAGAATTTGGCTGCATTGAGAACCTGTTGTGGCTCCTAGAATCACTTAACACTTATTAGTAAGTAGTATTTGTGCTGTAGATTTTAAAGTGATACTTTTCTGTTTCTGCTTGACTATGTAGGACTGCTGTTTTTCATACAGCAGCATGTGGGTCACAGTAGGGAAGTTATACAGTGAGAAGGTGGAGAGACAGCATCCCCCTAGGAACCAGGCTGGCTGGCAACCCTGCCCTAGGGGCTGCATGTTGCACCTGTAGGTTTCTCTGAAAGCAGTTGCAGTAGTGAGAAGGATTTGTCTGAAAAGCTGAGCTGGAAAGTTATCTGAACTCGTGATTGGTATGAGGCAGTCTGCACTATGAGGTCTGCTGTATTAGCACCACACTATGACACCCACCACAAACCTGTAAGCATGGGGGTAGGTATGAGAAATTCTGGTCAGAAGGAAATAAGAGGGAGGAAATTAAGGGAGGCTACAGCAAAATCCTTCGCAATCCAGAGCTGCAGAGAAAGAGACAAGGTAAGCCAGAGCAGGCTGCCTGGGCAGCCCAAATGTCACACTAGGCCTAAGATGGCTTCATATTGTGTCTGTCATTGTGACTTTGATCTTAAGCTTTCTCAGACAGTATTCAGCTTGTGTTGCAGCAACGCTTTTCAGCTGAATTTCTAACAGTGTCTTGCATCCAGTCTGCATTTGACTTTCTTGCAAGTCTGACCCTCTCTCCTCTCACCTTCTTCCTCCTCCCCACCAAAGCTAGAATCAGTCCATAGGTGAACAGCCATGAACTTCCTTTTGACAGTTTGGTTTGAAACATTTAACTCCCCCTGCCCACACTTCCATTTAATTAACGCTTGGAAAATGGACAAAAACAACTGTTGGAACAAGTCTACTCCCCTGGAAGGGCAGCAGAGAGCCTCTTCCTCCACTGACATACTTACCGGCTATTGAATATGGTTCCTATTTTTTAAAGTAAGAGCAGGATTGGGGCTAAAAAATAAAATGGAGGGGAACACAGGAGGTCATCTTACCTAACACCCTGCTCAAGAGGATCATCCTTGTCTAAACCAGCCCAGATGAGTGTTGGTCTAATCTGTACTTAAACTATGTAAAGTGGCTGTGAAATCACTGCATAGTTCTGTGTTGACTTCAGGGGTTTTCTTGTGCTGTTACTGAACAACGAGTGAGGGATCTGATTTAGGACTGCATTTTTGTAATCCTCAAAGATCGGTACAGTATATCCCTCCATTTTTTTTCCCCCTGTCTCCCTAACTGTCTCCTGCACTGGGGCAATGCACAGATTCTGCAGCAGATTGCATGCAAATCGCACAAGAATAAAGACGTCTTGCATTTACCTGACCCTCTGTTGAAGAAACTAGTTGGGCTTCAGTCTCTTGCCATTTAGTGTATTGTGCAATTAAAAGTCCTGGCTCTAGCCCTGTTTGGGAAGTGTCTTCTGCACATCTGATCTTGGATAAACTAGTTTTATTTGGCCTCTCAAATTTTGATCAGTATCTCATCAGTGAGCGAGTACAGCTTGTGCCTGTTTTATGGCCTGGATTTTAAAGATCATCTTTGGAGCAAGAACAAACCTGACTTCTCACTCCATTTTCTCTCATTTACCTGCTAGGGATCATGCTAAGGCAAGATTCTGATTCTCAGGTGATTGATGTCAGTAGCTTCTCAGAAGGCAGAAAGGCTTCCCTGCTTTGATTCTCGAAGAATCAACCAGGAGCAAGCTTGTAACCACTTAAGAAAGACTAGTTTTTTTCTCATAATTCCCACATCTTTAAATACCAATCCTTTCTATGCATCTGCCATATCTTCCCAATGAATAATGAAGTGTATAGGTAAAGCAAGATGTTTATTTTTGCTCACATTCTGATTAGTAATTACTATCTTCTGCCCTAATCAATCCATGGAAGTCTAATGAGCTGGTAACTGTTAAACTGATGTGATTTGTTGAAGGTATAGAAACATGGGAAGCTACAGGATCCTGTCCCAACAGTGTTAGAAACCCGCTTGAATTAGGGGGACATCCATGAGAACCCAGCATGTTTTTTATTTCATACATCCCTCATGTCCTTCACAGCCTGAAAACATAAACATGTTAAAATGGGAGAGGCACAGGACCAAAAGAAAATACAATACTATTTTTTTGGATAGAGTTCAAATGAAGCCGCACATAAAATCATTGCTATATTTCTGCTGGGGGCAGCAATACGAAAAATAAACCGTTTGTCGTTCTAGTATTCCATAAGGAATATGTAAATGGAGGCAGTGTCTTCTTTTTCTTGAAGCTTGCCCAAATAGAGATGAATGGCTAAGAGATTAAAGAGGGGAGGCTTCACGGCATTCTCTAAAATCCCACCAGTGCCACAGAAGAGAGAGCTGATCTGAATTGTGATAAAAACATTTATATTTTATATTTAATTCTTTAGAAAGAAAAAATTCCACATCTGTCACTTTCTTTTTTTTTTAAGACACACATTTCAAGTTACCAAGGATTAACAGTCTAGAATTTCTTCTGCTTCCTACTGAGTAAACCTGATTTCTAGATTAAACCACAGCTCTGTTCCAAAAGCTCATTAATTGAAGGATTAAATAGCCTCTGCTTGGAGAATGAAGCTGATGTCTTGGCAGTCTTGGTAATATTTCAACATCAGCTTGTTGGGCAAGTACCTAAAGTAGCATAAACCTCTTATTCTGACTAATTTCATTACTGAATAATTAGCAAGCCACTTTTATATTGCACTTATAAAAAGAGCAGTAAACAGTACTGCATTTTATTTGTTATGCCAAGGAAAAGCAGCTCTTAAATGCATCCAGATTTAGTGGATATTCTGCCTTGGCAGAAGACTTTTTAATCAGAAAGTGGCTCCATCTTTTAAAATGTTAAGAACCCCCCTCCCCTCCCCCCAGGCAAATATGTACCAGCCAAACTTTTGAAAGTGCCTTTTCATGCACCAACTTTGGGCTGTTTCCTGAGTTGGGCAGGAATGTGTAATCTGTCTTCTGCACTTTTAATTGTAACTTGCAATTAAACTCTTCAGCTAATTAAAGGAATTCTCTCACTAAAAGCTGTGAAAACTCTCAAGTCAAGAAGCAAGAACCTATTTGCAGATGCTACACTTGCTTTGAGAAGTTTCGTTTTTTAGTGAGGAAGAATTGTGTAAGGATTAGAATAGGCACTTTAAAAGTCAGACTCTTGGTTCAGTATTTTAAAATGCCACTCTTTTGTTTTACAACTATGGCAGACATGCATACTTTGTTTAAGAAGATGGAAAATTAATATCCTTTTGTTGGAAATCATTACTCAGAGTTGGGATGGTTTTTTGTTTTGGTTTGGGGTGTTTTTTTGGGGGGGAGGCAGGTTCGGCCCTAAGAAGACTTCATATATGTGGTTTTCACCTTTCTTAAGATGAATTTTTTTTTTTTTTGGCAAGCTTGAAAACTGAAGGCTGGTTGCTTAGAGCTGTTCCCAATGTCAAATAAATTTATATCAGTCCAAGGGCTTATTTGTTTTCTCACTGATCCTTTCCCATGCCTATTTCATGGGAGCCCTGTCATACAGCTCTGAAACCCTATTTTAATAGTGCATACTCTTTAAGGTCTTGTACCAGGCCCTTATTCTGACAGTGCTTCTTCCAAAAGCACAGCAATCCTGGCCTTTGGAAGGCTTCTCATGCAGTCAGTAGTTGGTAAAGTGATCTTTACCAGGAGCTGAATTTTTCCTTTTCAAAAATTTGTCAGAACCACCAAGTGGATGACTGGCAGGTTTGGAGAAGAACCATATGTAACGTGGCCACAAAGCCCCTGAACAAGAACACAACAACACAGAACCGTCTTGGCCGTAATGCCTTCTGCTGTCATCTGGCTGCATGTATTAGCCTGGCTTACAGGTTCTCAGGGATTTTCACCCTTTTTTAACAAGTTACTCCTTCTGGCTCAACGTGTCAGCTCATGTACCCCTTTATATCTTTTTCTTGTTTTTAAGGGGCGGGGGGGCAGATTGACCCCCTCCCTCCCCCCCAGTGAGGGAGGGAGCGGGGCTGGGGCAGGGGTACGCATTGCATAGCCAGGTCAGAGCATGGGATGGAGCAGCGAGTGGCTCGTCTGGGAGGCTGGGGGAGGGGGGCGGCTCTCGCTGCTCCACACACCCCAGGAGGGCATGGGGGGACATGTGCCCCCACTGCACGTGGAGTGGGCCGGAAACTGCTGTGGGCTGGGGCTACGCCAGGCTGTGCTTGGGGGGGGTTATGGGAGGGGCTGCAGCCACTCCAGAATTCACCGTATCCCCACCTCCAACTCCCTCTCCTAGCGCTGCTGCTGCCTGCCCCAAGCACAGCCTGACCCAAAACCCCTGGCAAGAACAGCCCAGTACTGCCCACACCCCAGCCTGCAGTTGCAGCCTGCCCTTGCCCCACATGCACATCTGGGGGCACCCCCCCCCCTGTGCCCTCCCAGGGTGCACATAGCAGTGGGAGCCAGCTCATCACCTCCCCACCCCACGCAGCTCAGTCCTGCGCCTCCACCCCAGCTAAGCAGCCACTGCCCCAGCTCTGCTTCCTCCTGCTGGATCCTGCTTCTCTCCATGCTGCTGGGGTGTGCTCCTGGCTGCCTGTGCACATGTACACAGCATTTATCAGCCACATCAGTTCTGCATACCCCTACAATCTTTTTAAGTACCCCTAGGGGTATGTGTACCCCCGGTTGACCACCACTGGGTTATGTCAATGAGAAGTGGCACTAGGGATATGGTAACAAGCATCTTTCATTATTCCATAGCAAAATCTGCTGGTTGATCAATGATTAAGCCAAGTTTTGAAGAGAATCTTGTTTCCCCCTTATTGCCCAGTGATTGTTTTGCCAATTCTTCAAGTAAAGCGTACATATACTATATGATGTTGGAGGGAGACAAAAGCTTTGAGTGGTAGCAGTTAGGATGAGTACAAGACCTGTGAAATAACCTCATGGTGCGTGTGCATCCCCCCCCCCCCCCCCCCCACTTACTTATTGTTGGAAAATAAATTAACAGCCCATAAATTAACTTCCTCCTTAGCAGTATGTATACTTAATAGTGAAGATATTTTGTGGGAATACCCTCTTGTAATTGAGCCTCTTAATTGGGTGCCTCTTAACATAGGTCAGAATTGCTTAGCTTTCAGCTAATAGTACCCCAACAGATGCAAAATGCCCAATCCAGGTCTCACTTCAGGGAAGACCACCTCCTTCCTGTTTTATCAGGAGTGCTCAGGATCTGTATTCCTTACTTCCTCGCAATCAAGTATGCTGGGCTTCTGGATGAGGAAGGCTGGACAGAAGAAACAATCCCAGCGCATGTCAGTGTAATTCTTAACTTTAATGAAAAACATGTAATTAGCAGAAGTGCTGCACAACTCTGTCCATCCACAGAATAAATAACTAAGACCAAGCTGACCACAGAATCCATTTTCAGCCAGTCTTGTGCTTCCATTCACTTCCTTGGCCACTCCAAAATTTAGTTTTGATCTTTGTTTTAAAATAACTTTGCTGCTGGCAGAAGAGGTTCATAGCTGTTTTATTTGCCTTGCCTGTGGCCACATAAATCCACAAGCTTTCTGTGCTGTCCTTTGCTTCACAGTTGCTAAATTTACTTGTTTCTCATGTCTATATGAGAGAATCTCCAAAATAAGAAAATTCCCCTTACGCCACTTAATAGAAACTTGGAGAGGTTATGATTTGTTGTAAGATGAGCATTCCTGGCTTCTAGTCCTGTATTCTCAATTATTCGACAGTGCCTTTAGGCTTCAACAGAAAGGGGGTCTGCTGTTCTCCTTTATCTGTTCTTTTTCATAACTGCCTTGATCACGTTCAGGTCAAGTGGAAATATTTTTTTCCTTGCTTTATTGAGCAAGGAACTAACTGCAAATGTCTTCCTGCCTGATTCAGTGACTTGAAATATTTTTAGTGGGCTCAGTAACTGTTACAAAGCATTCATGTGACAAGCACAGATCACTTGTTTTCTGTTGCTTTTGCTTTCTAGAACATCCACCCAGGGCTCTTGCCAACATACCCAGGGTCCTCCTGCTTCATATTACAGTGATTACTGTGAATTCAGCCTAACACGGCTAGAGCCAGGCTCCGCTACCGTTATTCTGAAGTACAGCATGTTCGAGCTAGGGATTGACGCTGGGTTTAGACTGAGAATTCCTTCTTTTACTTGTGAACCAGCATGGAAACTTCCTTGCCTCCTCCTGAAACAGTATGTTGTGTTTTGTTTTGTTCCTTCCACCTTCTCCGTATCTAGTTGTTGAGTATGGCTGATTTTGCTAGACAGACTCGTGATGGGCAATGAATGCTTAAAAAGCGCAGCATTTCTGTCAGGCTCTGTTCCCAGCATTGACAATTGTCTTATTAAAATTCTGTTTGCTAGTTGCTTTTTTTTTTTTTTTTTAAGCTAGGATCAGAGAAACCAAATTTAAATTTTATCTTATGTTCTTTGCCTTGTGTAACTGTGTCACTTTTTTGGCCCCCTCTTTGGACCTGTGATATTGTAACACTCCAAGTCTAAATCTCTTGAATCTGCCCAACTTGAAAGAGTATTTAAAAACTAAACGACCAGCTGGTGACAGGTTACTTGTTTAAGAGCGCTTGTTCAGTTCTTTGTATGTAGTTAGGTGGCTTGGTCGTGATGTCGGAGGTTCCTTGTACGCACAGGAAAGCTGTGTTTTTTGTTTGGTTGAGTGATTGGAAATGATTTCTACTACAAAAGCCCCTTGTCCTTTGAGCAGCCCATTAGAGCTGCTGCAGTTATAGCAAGCAACTTTGACTTCAAAGCCCCCAGGAAGGACTTCCCTACAGCAGCCCGCAATGCTGTGATGCGGAATTGGTGCCTTTAAACAGGACAGAGTGCTTCAGAACCTGAAAAGACACAAAACACCGCTGTAACCTCTAGAAAGCCCAGAGGAAGTAATAGGACTGACAGCCTTTAGGACTGTTTACAGCATGAAGCAAGTACATGGTTTTTGCAATAAGTCCTTGCTCTTCAAAAGCAAAATATGCCCCTGACTTCTACCTACTTGTGTTACCTGTTTTACAAGCACTTTTTATGGGCAAACTTGAAACTGGGTGTTTGAACCAAAAAATAGCAGATGTTGCTGCTTTTATGTTTGTCTTCCAAAAACTAGATATAGATAAAGTAGTTTCTGAAGTAGCTAAACTTTTTTTCACCCTCCATAGCATTAGTAATACTTCATATGTACTGGTTCATATGGGATCGAAACAAGAATTTTCCCCACCCAAAAAAACAAGTATAGAAGTATAGACTTAATTTCCTTTTCTGTTTTGTGGTGATTCTGTTCAAAGTAGGCTTTGTTTGAAATGGTTTTGTTTTTCTATGCCTTGCAATGCCCTTTTTTGAGTCAGCAATCCTGACACATCTCCATTTGTTCAGAGGTTATGAAAGGTCAGCCTGTTGGCTGCGTGCAGCTTAAAATCCAACTACAACTTGTATCAGGAGATACTGGAGGGAGTGGAAGGGGAGCGGTTGAAAATAAATGGAGATCCATAGGAGGAAAATAGGAGAATGACATGCTGTATTTGGGCTCTGTGCTCTTGTTCCTAGAAGACAGAGCCACATTGTTGGGATAAAAAAAGTAAAAATACCCAAAGTATTCAAAGTATTTGCACTTTTTTTCTTTGCCATTATTTTTCTTTATGTTACTCTGATTAATGACTAGAATAGCATTGAAAGGCATCACAGATCCTAAGGTGACCCGGAAAGGAAAGAAAGCTTGGTTCTGTATTTCTCATTTTTTATGACTGAGAGAACCCTGAAGACTTAAAGATACTGTGTTTTCTGTTTCCATGTTAGAAATTTGGATTGTGTGTAGGCTGGAAGGCTTTGATTGGGGTTCTGGTGCAAGAGATGAGTGAAGGCTGAGCTACTAAGATAGGGAAGGAATTTTTAGTCCACCTGTTTCTGGTGATACCCATGAAAGGGTAATACTTGGGCTAACAAGTTATTGGTTACCCCTGCAAGCTGAGCATTGAGATTAAATGGCTTCTAGGCTTTCCCGGCTTGTGTTGGATGGCTATTAGAAGACCAGAATTTGTAGCTTGTAAAGTTTGGGCAGGAAGGAGTGGAAAGGGCATTCCTATGATGGAAGGGACATATCATTTGAAGCAAAACATACAGGGTCGCTTTTTCCTAAACTTGTCATAGGTCACCTTTTAACAAAAGAGTGTAATTTTATTGAAGATAACTGAGTTGGAATCTGTTGTGTCACCTTTTCGTATTGTAGATTTTTGTTTTCCCTTCAGACTAGGTTGCTAAGAAGCGTCAGCTCATGACAAAGCCATATTGTTCATCACTCCCTGCCATTTATAGAACAGGAAATCATAACTCTCTTGTGTTTGTAACACAAGTTATTTATTTGCACACAATCATTCTCATTTTGAAGCCGTAGTATTGGCTGTAATCATATGGATCTGGTCAATAATTCCTCACACATGTACAGTAATGTGAACTGCAGTTCAGTTTTGCAGACACAATGTTATATCCTGTGTAACTTGCTGTATGAAGCAGTTTACATTGCCTGGTGTGTTTATGGAGAAATGCCTAGAAACTTGGAAGAGAACTGAAATAGGAAGAGAAGAAAAAGGTCCAGAGAGATGGAAAATGCATTACAAAAGCACCTTTCCTTTATGGTTTGGAAAGCAATTGAAAGACAGCCAAAGCTGGAGAACCAGTCCAGGGAAAGTTACTCCAAACTTCCTCTTACAAGTTCCCTACCATTGTCACGGGATAAAGTGTTTAAGTCACAAGGAGGCAGACATAAGACACAAACAAGGCAGCTTTAGAGGGAAAAGACTGTTCAGGATCAAGGATAATTCCCGTGCTTTCTGATCTTGGCAATAACTGCCATTCTGTTCCTCCAGACTAATAGATCTTTCTTTTAGAAGAAAGACTTTTCTCTGGAAGTATTTAGTAGCTTGTGCTTGGTGCAGCCCAGAGCTGACAGGCAGATGACCCTGGCTCAAACTAATTTAGCGATCTCCCAGAAAAGAAGGGCGTTGATTAAAGGAACACAGCCAAGAATATAACCTTCCTGTGTTTTCATAATGGAGAGGTCAAGTTGTAGAGCCCATTTTAAAATGAGAGGGAAACAGTTTAAAAAAGGTGAGAGAACCAGTGAGAGAAGGGTTGGGTCATTGCTAATCCATAATATTAAAAGTTGTCTTGCAAAAGTCGACACTACAAAAGCCAGTGTCTCCTGCTTCATCATATCTTAATTCCCCATGTTGTTTTAGAGGGAACTGCTGGAAGAGGAGTTAAGAGAACTTTTAAAAAGAAGCCAACACAAATTTTAAGTACTGTCTCCCATCTTATTTGTGAACATATCTTGAGTTCATTAAAAGGTTTCAAAAGAGTTTGTTCAGGATTCGTGGTTGATGTGCTGAATTTATACCACGGTGGGGATGAATCCACCAGTGATGCCTTGCAAATTATTCTTGCTCTTAAAACATGCATCTACTTCCCTCCTCCTACCTATACCCAAATCTGTACTGATGTCTTGTATGGGCATTCTGGCTATTTAAGTTTTTGACAGGATGTGGAGATGTTGACTTACAAGCTGCTTGCCCTGCTCTAAAACAGAAAGTCTTTTTTGGAAAGCATGTGATGATTTCTAAAGTAAATCCAAATAGCATTTGTCAGTGTTTGGCAGTTACAGCTTTAAAGAAAGTCAAACCACTGACCTGGTGAACATCAGTGGCTGGAGCCCATTAAAGTACTAAACCAGCTTTTCATACCTATAGGGCAACGTTGATTTCCTCCTCCTGCCCCCCGCCCCTTCCTCTTTTCCTATTTATTTAGTTAAGAAGCCAGGTCAATTATCAGTTTTCAAAGTTGCAAAACTGATTGGGAGTCAGGAAGGACAACTTTATTTTTTTTTCTTTCAGCCTTTGAACAAGATCTACGTGTGAAAGGTAAAGTCTGCTAGCTTTGATATCTTGACAAACGTAGCAATTCAGTACAAGAGCAACTAATGAAGGGCAAGGTAACTAATAAATTCTGCAGAGAAAATCAAACTGAACTGATGCACAGCTTTCTTGGTTTTTTAAATATCTGGTTATCTAAGATTTTTAAATATCGCTTTAGAGCATAAGTCGTATCAATCAGAATTGTGGGTAGATCACTGGTAGATGCTTAAAAAATGTCTACGCTAGGAATGAAACACTTGCCTGTTTGGAAATATTCCATTCCAATGGGTTTTTTTTTTTTTTTTAGGTTGCGCTATCACTCCTAGCGTTATACAACGTGGGCATTTTGCTTTATGTATGGTTTCTGCTGCTGCACACTGATCTTGTATAGTAGAATACAGCATGAGGAAGGATGGAAAGAATTTATGCAGTCAGGCTCTAACAGTGTAGCGGACTCCTTAGAGATGTAGAAGTCATGTCTAAGTTAAAAAGGACTAAAATAGTCAAGTTAAAGATTATAGGCTAGTGTTCAAATTTGTGCAATGAAGTGTGGTCATTTACAATTCTGCTTGATATCACATCACAAGATACAGTTAGCACCCAATTTCCAAATGGGGCATTCTAGCGGGGACAGTGTTTGTTTTGTTAAGTAGCACATACCCGTGCAGGCACACATGCATGTGGCGTAGGAAGAAATAAATACTTGTATTATAAGAACATTGAAGGGCAACAAATCAATCGTCTGCTGAATATGAATTTATAACATAGTTATCCTGTGGCAAAGAGACCAGTACATATATAAATCAGAGAACTTAGTAAGGTTAAAACCTAGTTAGAGGCTAATGGATAACAAGACTACCACAGCTACATTAAATGGGATCCAAAATTAATATAGGCTCCCATGCTTCATGGCGACAGCCAAATTCCAACTGTTTGGGGAGGTATTAGTTCATTTTAATGGTCTGCCATGGATTTCTTGCACCGGCCTCTGCAGTATTGGGTTCTGGCTGCTGTGACCCAGTATAGCAATTTCTATTCTCTTATTTTGTTCCTATGAAGAATTAGTCTTGCTCTTTGTTGCTGTAGGGCCTTTCCTTTCTACTACTCTACCCCAAAATCTCCCTGGGCACATCTACACAAGGCTCCTTACTTTGCGGTAGACTGTGTAGTAAAACATCACTGTGTAACTGTGGACAGCAGCTACTAGGCAGTAATTAGTCTACTGCATGGCTTTCTACTATGTAGTAGATTTACCACTCAGTAGCTACTAGGCAGTAGCACATGGGTAGACAGCTGATTAGTAGCAAATTGCTCCCAGTCAGTCCAGTCAGCAGGGGCAGGAGAACTGTCCCCTCCTCTGGGTAGCTGCCTGCTTCCCAGCCCCCGCTGCAGTTGGCCAGTTGAAGCTGGGGCTGGGACATTGTCCCTCATTGCTGGGCCCCTGCTTTCATCTCTGAGTGTGGGCTGGGGCATCCTCCTCTGCCCCAGCAGCAGGCAGCTGCCCAGGACAGGGGTGCAAAGCAGCTACTATGGAAGCAGGACAGCCCCCTGCCAGCAGGGGGCTGGCACCCAAGGGAACCTAAAGCTCCCCCTGGCTGCCATATCAGAGCAGGGCAGGAGTATTCCTGCCTTGAACTGCTCCCATTGGGAGCAAATTTGCTTCCAACAGGTGCACATGTAGATGTACTCCCAGGGAAAATATAATGTACAGGAAGCTTTCAGTGCATTAATGGCACATGTAGACCCCTGTGTGTTATCTTTCTCCTTTTCATCTGTTTGTCCTGTCAGTGCTTCCTTCTCAGGGCTCTATACCCCACTGCTATGACCACTATCCCATAATTTTCTTTGTTTTGTGGGAAAGGACATTCATGGTGTCAATGCTTTTAGCCTTAGAGGCCAGGGACAGAGCTGTAATTGGGGATGTTACCCCGTACAGTGTTCATGGGAGCTGTAACCATTATTTTCACATATACAACATTAACGCTGGCTTGAACCTGATGAGTTTAATCAGATGCCAGAAGTTAATGCAGGGTGCGGGGAGCACCGGAGAAACGCAGGCCAGTGGGGGCTGTGCTCCTCGCAGCACTGGCTGGATCCAGGAGCCGGGCACCGGCAGGAGGGAAGGAGCCCGGAAGGTTCTCTGGCAGTTGGGGGGTTCGTTTGTGGCGCGGGCGCAGGAATGCCTGGTCCGGGAGAGCGAATACCGACAGTGGGCGCATGGCTTGTGGTCCGGAGAAGTACAAGGCGAGTTGGTTCTAGCTCCCAATGTTTAGCCCAGAAAGTTATCGGCAGTGGGTAGTTGTGTAGATGAACATGCTGATTTGGCCCCTCTACCTAAGCAGAGGATCGCTGTTGCTACTGCTGGCAGTAAAACGAGAATAAAATAAAGTTTCGTGTGGGCATATAGCATTGCGCTGTCTTGGATAGTCTCGACATGCCTTTCACCCCAGCCCTGAGGGGTCAGTGCTTGGGAGCTCAGCCCCTTTCTTTAAGGACTGCCTTCTCTCGACTTGCCGGGCAATTGCTAAACTCAGCAGCTGAATAGCTTTTAATGGGAGCTTTACCCTTCAGGGCTGCCTGGCAGAGACAACTGGCAGCAGCCTTGGGAGAGCTCGTTTTGCCTCTTATTGCTGCAGTTCGCAAATCTCTGCCTTCTGCACAGCAAGTATTTCAGCTCCGTTGGCCTTTCTCTTGGCTTTCCCTTGCTGCTGAGAAGGTAGTGGCTCCAAAGCAGTAGGAACAAGTGAATCTCTTTGCTGCTGAAAGTGGGGGTTGCAAGCTCCTTCCCTGCTTGCTTTGTCAAATCTCCCCCAGAAAAGGAGTACTGAAAATGGGACTGGCCCTGAAAACATGGGTGGCAGCGGGGACTGAAGGCAACTAAATCCATCTCTCCCTATCAGGAATGTGACAAAGGCAGTTTGGGCCAGTTTCCTGCGAGGATGGGAAGCGATGGAACAAGCAGGCCATTGGCATCCACCACTGAGCAAATCTTAGCTGACTTGGATAGGCGTTCAGCTTTGAAACCAGGATCTGGGGTTTCATGTTGAGCCCGCTCTTTCTCCAGGGGATCTGAATACTGTTCCACACACACTCTTGCGTTTTCCCTGGGCCGGAGGGGAAGTCCCTTCATTCATATTTGTGCCTGAAACAGAATCACAGTGCGCCTTCCACATGCTGTGTGGCTTTCAGAGTCATCACAACCTTTGTCCGTAGCGGAGAAGTCTTTCAAAAATATCTTTGTTAATGCTGGTTTAACTCAGGTTTGGTTGACTGTGGTGGTGTGAAGTTGTTGCCAGTATTTTAAGCACCGTTTTTCTATAACCGTGGCCAGAGGAGTTCTAAAATGGCATTAATGGCCAGTTGGTTCTCCCAAAGTGGCCGATGGGTATTAGCAATGAAAGAAAAAAAATTATAAAGTGGGCTGGATTTAAAGTGATGACTTGCTCTTGTACATACAGCCCTAATCTAACCTAGTCTGGGGGGCCCTCTACTAGTTAATCACAACTGTGCTTTTACAGTTTGGGAAGTGGATCTGTTCTCCTTTTCCACATGTGAGCTTGGAAATTGCTTATAAAATACCCTATTTGCTCCCTTTAATACCAGGCTGCTGTACAGTAACATGTGCTAAGCTTAAAGTCACTTGGAAAAAACCCTGCTGCAGCTACGCAGACTGTGGGAAAGAGTCCGATATGGGGTTACCCGAGTTAAATGTGGGGAGAAAGCAGGGAAGAACACTTTGCAGGTTGGTGGAGGAAGGGTTTTGCGCAGTGAGAAGATTCTGACAAATGACAAAAGAGCAAGCCCAGATCCTGAGCTGCTGTGGCTGTTATTTACTACAAAGAGATTTTTTCATCTACCTTTTGGAAACAAGGTACACTTTAAAGTTGGGGGCATGTTGTATGTAAGAAGATGTGGTACCTTTCAAAATAAAAGTGAGGTGCCTATAATGCCCTTTTGAGTTTTCCCGAAGTAAACCAACGGCTAAGCAACAGCTCTGCAGAAAAGGATCTGGGGGTTACACTGGACAATAAGCTGGATATGAGCCAGCAGTGTGCCCTTGTTCTCAAGGTGGCTAACGGCATCCTGGGCTGCATTGGTAGGAGTGTTGCCAGCAGATCAAGGGAAGTGATTCTATTCAGCACTGGTGCAGCCACATCTGGAGTGCTGTGTCCCGTTGTGGGCCCCCCACTACTGAAAGAAGAGAGTCTGACAGAGGGCAACAGAAATGGTTAGGGGGCTGGGGCACATAACTTCTGAGGAGAGACTGAGGGAACTGCGCTTATTTAGTCTGGAGAAAAGAAGACTGAGAGGGGATTTAAGAGCAGCCTTCAATTCCCTGCATGCAGGGTTGTTGGGTCCGAAGAGGTTGAAGCTGCTCTGTTCTCAGTGGTGTCAGATGACAGGACAAGGAGCAATTGTCTCAGGTTGCAGCAAGGGAAATGTAGGTTGGATATTAGAAAAAAACTCTCGCTTAGGAGGGCGGGGAACCACTGGAACGGGTAACCTACAGGCGTGGTGGAATCTCCATCCATGGAGGGTTTTGAGACCTAGCTGGGATGATTTAGTTGGGGAGGGTCCTGCTTTGAGGACAAGATGACCTCCAGAGGTGCCTCCCAACCCTAACTTTCTATTATCCTATGAAATACCGTATGATGAAAGTTCTCCAGGCTAAACCCACACTAGAAGTAATCGGATTATTACAGGCTTGTTGGTCCTTCATGCCAGCAGGGAAGTGAAGGGGGCCATTTGTAAGCTCCTGCAGCCTCTCCAAGTTGCAAAAGACTACCAGCATTGTGTGTTGGTGGTGATGTGGGTTAAGCTCGGATGGTTGTGATTCGATCTGCTTGTATCGGTGTGGAAACTTTCTAATTACCTCATGATCAAACAATTTTACACACGATTTCTCCTATCACTGAAGTGATGATAGATGCTTGGAGTAACCATATTTTATGACGATTGACTATTCAGCAGTCAAAAGTGAGCCGTGCTCACTAGAGACTATTGGACTTTCAGCAATCTCTCTGGCCGTTGTAGTTTATAATAACTATCTATCAAATCTCTTACCAACAGCGGTTGAAATGAAGTACTGTACTAGTAACTGTGCTCTGTGTTATTTAAAAAATGTTCTGTGCAAAGAACCAGGTGGGGCATTTTCCAGGACTGGATGTGAAGCAATAGGTTCTTGGAAGCTTGACTTAAACCTACTTGTTAACAAAGCTACATTTCTCCAGGTCTCAAAGTGTCTTGAACTTGAGTGTTTTGTCAGCATTAGTCTCTTTCTAAATACCTTTTGTGGAAGGAGAGTTATGCTTACAGAGTCCATTTGTAAATAAAATTAATCGGAGATTAGTCTTCCTAAACTCAAGAAAATCCCTTTTTAAAGGGCTTCCATCCAAAAGTGTGGAGTAGGACTTTAAAACGTGTACAATTAATAAAAATGAAAAAAGCACTGGAGGATTTTCTTTTGGATGGTTGGTAGGTTGGTGGTTGTTTTCCCCTAAGTAGTACAGATCTTGGTTGTTTTGGTCTCTGAAAAAGTCAAGAACTGGTAGGATGATGATGTCAGAGATACTGTGCAAATACAACCTGGAGGGAAGTGGGGAGTAACTCCTAATTCAAATCAGCTGAAAGGGGTTAGTTTAAAAAAAAAATGCATCTCTTTGATTCCAGTGCCTCCTGTGAAAAGGGCTTCAACCACCCAATTCTTTGAGCTTTCTCATCCCAGGATACTCTTCTAATGCCTTTCAGATCCTCAAGCAAAGCCAAAGGATGTTCCTGATTCTTCTCAAATAGAAAATGAGCAAAGAGAAAAGCTTTCGTGGCACCTTATGTGCGTCATAAGGAAGCCAAAAGGGCACAAATCTATTTTTCACTCAGCAGCTCCTCTGTCATTTTTAGTATCCATGGGGTGTGTGTAGACGAAACAGAGGCCCTAAATTGAAGCAGTGGGTTTTGAAAAACACCACTTCAGTATAGGGCTGATTAAACCCCAGTGTTGTACACACATGGGCTGACTTACCTGCCTCTCCAGTGGGGAGGGGAAGGCAGGTGGAGCAGTCCCTGAGCTGTGGTGGGGGGCTGGTGCTTCCCTCTGCGGCAGTGGCGGCCCTCCCCCCCAGGTGGGTACTCATCCACAGGCACCGGGTTTGGACAGTCCCAGAGGCACCACACTTCCACACCGGGGCCCCTCTCCACTACTAAATCAGGGTGGGTTGGTTTATTTGTTTTTCAAACTATGATCATTTTTATACCTAGACAGACCTTGGAAGCAAATGTCCAATGCTTGGAGAGCTTTTAAATATTTATTATTTATTATTCAAAATTGCTGAAGCAGTTTTAAAGATTCAAATACAATTGTAAATAAAATAATTCTGAAACTCCACTTGCTCCTTCAGTCACCTGCCAAGAACTAACTTTGTAATTCTTTGTCTGCTGTGAGACTGGCAGTAATCAATAATGCCATCAAGGAGACGGAGCTTCCTGGAGTCCTGAAATTTGTCAGTAGCTGCAGAAGGGAGATGGACTACTGGGTTGTCTGTCCAGTCACCTTTGTGTACATTTTACATGGAGATGGACTTTCCAAGTGCTTCAGACTTGGTGTAAGAAAGGGAAAAGAGAGGAGGATGCACCGGGAGTTGTTGAGTACCAAGACAAATTTGAAAAACATCAGAGCCTTGCCTCAGTCTGTAGTGATGCCAAAGAGAACCCTCCCCGTGCTCCCAAGTTGGACAGTACCACTGGTGGGCTTACAAGCCCTCCCTCCCTTCAGAGTAGAGCTGGATGTAAAACAGCCCAAAGACAAGTTCTCAGTTTTACAGGTTTTGTAGCTGTTTTGGGCCAACAAATACAAAATGATTAAATAAATAAATGCGATCAGTGCAAACTCTTTCATTGAACTGCTGAGCAGGCATGCAGGATCAGCCTCATAGAATTCTCTGCTGTATTACTGAGAAACAGGAGTTGTACAAATATAAAGCTAAGGAGGCTTTACAAAGGGCTAGCTTAGCCAACTGATGATTAGCCCTGGACATTGGATAAAGGGATTTGCACGCATTGTGTCTCCGATCACTGAGATATGCAGTTTGCATGCCGGGTTCGGATTCCACGCGGAGCAGCACTCCCTTCCTTAACCATTCCCTTCGTACTGCACCATGATGCGGCTTTGAATCAAGTGAAACAAATTTCTGTTGTACAAACTGCAGGGGCCATGGTTTTCTAACAAGGTTGCTGTTTGGCACTGAGCCATGCTTTGTTTTGTTTGGTTTCCTCCTGTTCATCAATTGTACTTAGAAGTGTTGTTTCTTTCTATGCAGTTGTCTCAAATCTGGGCAGTAAAATACTTAGAAGCTTAATCAAACAAGCAGCCTTGTACCAGGTTGAATTTTAATTAGACCAAAGGGTATCTGATACAGTCTGAATCTAACTTATAAACCACATTTCAAGCTTTAAGCATTGGAGGACTATACTAGCTACACAAACTAAATTGGACTTGTAGCACTGATTTATTTTTGTTGTTTTTCTCCAGCTCTCTGCTCCTGTCCTGCAGTTGCAGTTGTTTTCAGCAGTGAACGAGTTAAGTTGTCCCTATGAATAGTTTTTTCTTGTGATGTGAAGCCACAACATCTCTGCTCTAATATCAGAAGGATTCATGAAGTAAACAAGTAGTTTAGCAGTTAGGAGAGAGGGTCTTAGAAGGGCAGAAGTTGAGATGGGAGAGTTCAGGCTAAGTTTGTGATGTAGTTCCCCAAGTCCTAATCAGTGTGTCTGGGTGGTGGTATCTGGCGTGGTGCTGCTGGAGGTGCCAAGTCTCACATGAAGCCTAAGCTGCTTGCTGTCTGTGTCTTACTGCAGGCTTTGGTGGTGTTTACAGGAAGTTAGGGATTTTCTGCAAAAATGTTGGCCAAGTTCCATCTTTGGTAGTTACATTCTGCCTTCCTAAATCTTAAATTTCACCTTAACTTTTAGTTATTCTCCCAAACTTGCTCATTCTTGTAAAATGTCCTATGCTCTGCTGGCCCCTGGTGATCTCTGGAATTCTTTTCTGTCTGTGTTTTGCTTGCTAACTTCATATCTGTGGCACTACATCTGCAGGTGTGTGTGTGTGTGTGTGCGTGTCACTCTAGTTTTGGGTAACAAAAGTCCCTCTGGATGTACTTGGTTCATATGTAAGTGCCTTGTTGGAAAAGTGCATGGAATACTTCTTCCCATCCTCTTCTCCCTTGTTGCTGCTGTTTTTTTGTTTTTTTTTCTTTAAAAAAAAAATGTTGGCAGTGAGCAAGTCGGAGCAAATACACTACTCCAGCATCTCCCTCCTTTTTTCTCAACTGGTGTTTCAAGCAGCCTTGGAAAGAGTCTTTCTAGTACGGTCATATGAGCAGCTAATCACCAGAATTTAAGCCGCATCAGAACTCCTGTGCTTTTATTTTGTTCCTCCTCCCTCCACTTCCAGTCCCACTAAGTGGCTTCTGCTGCAGCCAGACAAAGATGCAGCCCTTCCCTGGGCCTCCTGTGCCCCTGAAGCAATTAGAGAATCGCTGACTGGAATGGAGGAAGAGGGAGGAAAAGAGGCATTTTGGAGCATACAGGGGTTCTCTGCAAAGTCCAGGCATTTTAACTTAAGTGCTTCCCTTGCATAAGACCTTCAGAACAATCTCATCCATAGCATTACAGGAGCTATTGATTTATTAGGCTTTTTCTGTTCTTGGCTTGGACACACAGAACATTTATGTCCCCCACATTGGTTAAAGGCTTGATTCAGTCCTCCAGCCTTTGCCGTGGTGCTTAAATCTCTGCAGACAGTGCTCCTCCACTGTGCATGGCTTATTGAGAACAAAGGCAAAGAAGAAGGGAGGGAGAAGAGCGCAGTAGTGAAGCATCAGAATTCATTGCAGCAGTGAAGCTCACATGCACACACTGCCAGCTCATGCCTTGCCAGTGAATGGAAAGCATCGTCTTAAACTTTGTTTGTAACGAAAGCTCCTTGGTTGGCGCTGTTTTAAGGATGATGTTTGAGTGCATCCATATACATGGAAATACTTCTGTAACATCATTGAACATCAGTTCTCTGGGGCCAGGATTTGGAAGCAGAACTAACAAAACTTGAAGAAAGCATGCCTTCATCATCTTCAATGGGGAATGAGACTGATTTTGCTTAATGGAGGTAGTATTGAGCCTGGTAGACTGGTTAATTTTGCTGTAGTCTCCTCTTTATTGTGCTGTATGGTTTGTGAAGGCACTCCTGTACTCTGATAGGGATTCCTGAGGGTATGGGGGTGTCTAGCTTCCTGCTTTGCTATGCTGATGTGGCCAGTGAGGCTAGATCAGACTGTTCAAGCTATGTCTTGTAAGTACCATGTTACTGTAGGCAAAGGTAATAACTTTCCCTCATCAAGTAGTGACTTCCTCTTGCAGAAGAAAACTATAAAAATAAGGTGCTGCCAAGAAGCTAGTCTGGGTTAGAGGAAATCCAAACACAATCATGTCTCCCGATCTGACATTTTCTGTGTTAATGATGTCTGTCTTACTACTGTAACTCCACCCAAGAACATTTTTTACAGGTTAGAAGCCATTATAAACTCTTTGCGCACACAATTTGGCATTTGATGCTTTTTACTAAAACTGGGACAAATGTGGAAAGTAAAAAAACAAAACAAAAAAAACAACAGCCATAACAGCTCTGGAGTTTATTCAGAACAATTTGTTCAAGCCCAGGTTTCTTGCAAGATGGTAAAACTGAGTGGGATGCCTGTGCTTTAATTCCAGTTCTTACATGGACCGGAACACGGCTGATGGAAGAGATCCTAAATTTAGTTGAAGAAATTAGTAGGACAATGCTATGAAATGCAGCCTTGCTAAATCCTTTATGTGCCCCAGATGACCACTTTCTTGGCAGATGACAAGAACAGCTTGTTGGCTCAAGAGTGCTAGCTTGTTTAATCTAAGGTTTTCTTTACAATCCAATCTCTAAGTCATTCTCCTTGTCGTCTTAGAGTAATACGTCCTAGTAAGTGGAGAATCTTAACTTCTCATAACCCTAGCATGGAGAAACTCTTATACTGTGTTACATACTTTTAAACCTCACCCTGACTAAGTATGTTTGGTATGCTTTCTTAAGGGGCAAAATAATAATAGGGTCATCAAGTGAATGAAATAACATCTTTCATCTTTTTAGCCTTGACACTATTTTGGTGCCAGTATGCCACTGTTTTATTTAACCCTTTATGCTAAGGCTGTACTTGGAGCCAAAATGGTTGGTGTCGTATATTCTTGTAAGGTGCTGTACAAATGTATAGCTATAGCAAACGACAGTCCCTTCAGTGGCTGTACTCTTGCTTCCTCAGACTCTTTGAAGCTAGGACTATACACCAACTGGAAGCAAGGACCCCCTGGCAATTGCCTAGTTTTGTGCCAATATACTGTAGGATGGAGCTAGGACCAGCTGAGTTAATGCAGCTGTTATCTTTGTGCCTGTGCACTTAGGAAGTGCAGCTGTACACTGCTTTATACAACCTGATTCATGCTAAAGATCAGCTTCTAGGCATGGCAACCCTTGCAAAATATCCTAAGACAGCTGCTGTGAGTAGCACTGTACAAGTGTATGCTTGCAGTGTTCCAGTTCTTCTTTTTTGCACTGTAGACAGCACCTAAGCATTGATTACCAAATTTACTTGTTGACTGGGGGAAAAACAGGTTGATGCAGGGAGGGAACCTTGTCTTACACAATGTTTTTTTTGCCCCTCAGTCAACCTGGGGGAAGCCCCTTGTCTTGCATTTGCACACAAGGAAGCCACATTAAACGCATTGCCGGTCTTTGAACTGCTGCTAAAACCAAGATGTGCTCAGTAATGGAAACCAGCTATGAACTTAATTAAATGCAGCCAACACAGAGCGTGATGATAATAAATGCATCCATGCTGCATTCTCTGCAAGTCTTTAATTTTTTATATGTTTTGTGTGTCTTTGGTTTTCTCAGCAGATGTTTCAGCTCTAGAGCCTACCTTTTGTCATGGACATTGTTCAGCATAAGGAAATTCTTGCATAAAATAACAGGGCACACCAGTGCTTTGAAAGCTTGATAGGGCTCTTTTCCACAAGATCATCCTTGTGACAATCCTAGCTAACTAGGTAATCCTTTACCAAACAGAAATACAGTAATGGGAAGAGGTTTTGATCAGGATTGACCAGAGGCCAGAAAGCCAACGCAAAAAGGGCCAGACCTGTCCCTTCAGCATCCAGCAGGCCTTGAATTTTGTATGTCCTGTTCTTGGGTGCAGACACGGGTTGCATGCTTGACTACTCGTGTTAAACTTCTCCAGAGTCTGGCCCTGAAGTAGTTGGCCCACTTTCCTGTGTTTCCACTTCTCCTCACTCAACATTGGGACTGTAGCTGAGTACTCATCTCTCACATCTGAGGCTTATCAGCTTCACAGAATCATTGGCAAATACCTTTTTAACTTCTGTGTAGCAATACTGTTTGTCTTCTGCCTGAATTTGGACAGACTTCTGTCTGCAGTCTCCTCGCACCCCTTTCAGAAGTAGCTTTTACCTCCCCAAGTGTACTTGACATTCCTGAAGTACCATCTTGGATATCAAAATAAATATGGGGAACCAGCAAAGCTGTCTTTTTTTATATTCCTCTTAACCTCAAAATAAAACTGAATTTTGTAGTACTTTTCCTTCATTGCACACTTATTGGATTATTCAAGAGTTTTTCCCTTTGTAAATTGACCACCTTTTTTTGTAAACTCATTTCAGGACACAAGTTCCTCATAACATAAAGAACTGGATTTTTTCAAAACAATAGGAGGCAAGAAGCTGACATAAAGCAGCCAGGATTAGAGGTTGGAGCAGCACTGATGCAGTTATCCAAGTGAGTTCTGCTTCTCCTGGCTCCTGAAAGGGAAGCAGGATGGTGCAGTATCCTGGTGCTGCGCTCCCACCCTGTGCTACACTGAGTCAGCTCTGCTGGCACTTTGGGGGAGAGCATGTGTGGCATCTCCCTGTGCTACTGCCTGGTTCTGCAGGAACAAACTTAGTGGCCTGTTTCCAGTACATCTGTGGCCCATTGGATGAGAACAGCAGTAGCCCAGACTAGCATCATGTTGGAGCATGGTCCTGGGTGCTGTTAAACTAGGCTCCTGGAAGTGTCTTTGTAGTGCCTTGTAAGTTGTAAATAACACTGTTTCAACTGGGTAGTGAACAGGGCCTGTCATCTTGCTTGCATCTGTCCTGCTATGTCCTATTTGATTCTCCATTTTAAATCCCAGTTTAAAATTCTTGCCTAATAAGTTGCTTTCTCCTAAGGCACAGACTGTCTGATATTTATATTTCATGGCATTGTCCTTTTATGCCCCATTCCCAATACCTTGGGTTGGAAGTTTGCTGCATACATAAAATATGCTGTCATGAATCTAGAATGAGTGCCCTGCTGCTTTAAATCTACCAGTCCTGACGGTCTGGCATTCAAACCAAATGCTCCCAGCTGGAGGAAAGGCTCATATACCATGTGTTAGCTCCAAGTGGACTGTTCGTTTGCATCAGCGGTGCTGGAGTGCAGCACACTGTGATGCTTGTGTTGGCAAAGGCTCTCTGTTTATACTGCAAGTGCCCAGAGCCCTCAGCCTCACAGATGTAGGAAGCAGAGTAGTCAGTGTGGGAGCTGGTCCGAGCAGTACCTAGTACTGGCGAGGACATTGCAGATGGCCATGCGGTGATGTTTATGTGGTGCTGCTGTACCTGTGTGTGCTGTGAAAGGCACTTCTGCGAGCCCGTGAAGGTGAGAAGATCATGGAGCATCTTTAAACAGCATCACTGTCTATTTTGGGCTGTTTTGTCTAAATCCCCAGTAGCACTTGACCTCATTTGTAGCATTAGTCTTGAAAATGCATCATTTTCCTCCAGGCTTGGCTGTCTACATCTCTGTGGTCTTTTCTTTTTTTTTTTAATAGCTTTTCTTCACTTCGGAAGCTGGGAAGTATGGAAAGGGCTCTGTCTGAGTGAGTGTTGCAATTTTATAATCCAAATCAAGTATGTTTTTGTGCATGATGAAAGCCAGCACTGCTAAAAACAGTGTCAGAGGGAGCTGTTTTGATCAGGCAAATGTCTAAATGTGAATGCTTGCTTTGCTGCTTCATCTGTGCAAAATGCATTTCCAGGAGGAAGTATATTGCAGAATCATTTTATGCCAGGTGAAGAAATGAGCTTGGGCATATGGCTTCTCCTGGAGCCAGTGACCTTCAGAAATGAATATGTAGTTTTCTTTGGCTTCAAAAAGCAGTTGTAGCCAGTCATCACCTAGAGCAAGATGTATTCCCCTGTCTATGTTAATTGCCAAAAAACTACAGTAGGGGTTTGCATGAAAAACAGCAGCTGCATCTCTTTACGCAGTTTCCAGACTTACTGTAAGGAAGGTGAAATACAGGATACAAGTATTTGGCTTTCCCATATCAAGTCTGGAAATTGTAGTTAAGCAGTTAGCAGTGCTGGTATAGCATTTGAGGCAGATATAACTAATCCTGCTTATTGTGTGGACTCATCATTGGACTCGCTGCATTTGTGGCTACTTTAACACTTGCGTGCAAATACAGACAAACAGCTGAAGTGGCAGAGAAAGGCAAAGAGATGAGTTGAGGGGCTCAGTTTACCATTGATACCTGCATTTTATTTATGTTTAGTGATTTAGGTGGGTGTTGAGAACGTGTGCAGGATCCTTGTTTGATACCTGCATTCTTGATGAACATGGCACCTGGATCTGCAGAAGAGCTGGAGAGAGCAGTAATCAGGGCTCTGCCATCATCTGGGTCTGTCTTGTCCTAATTATTTTAAGTCTGATTCTGACTCTCGTGCCTTAGTACAGTAGCAGAATCTGTTCCCTCTAATCTTCCTATTGCACAGATTTGGCTTGTACCCATTTCTGTGTGAGGTTAGCAACAGTGTTTGTTCACAGCAGTGTCTCCTGAGATGGAGTCCCAAGTCCAGCTTTGTGGTCCTTGCAAAGGAGACTGAAGGAAGCAGGCTGATTCTGAAGGAAGCACACTTATTCTGCCTTTCAACTCGTACCATATTTACTGTGGCCTTTTACACAAGTGCCTCACTCTGCTGGAGGCTTCCTGCCCTTCAATACAACTTCCTCCTTGTTGCCTCATTAAATGCAGCCTGGCCCCCTCAGGTCTCCAAAGGCACACGTGCATGCTTGTGGCAGCTCAGCAGGAGGAGGGGTTGATAGGCAGGCTCTTTCTTTGGGCTGAAGAGGCTACCATTAGCATACATGAGCTGTTCATTATCTGGGACCAACTGAGCTCCTCATCTTTGCCTCTTTAAATTGTCATGATCTTAGCTATGGTGGTAGGGAAACTCCCCTGCAGCATTTGGAGCTGGAACAACAAGCGAGATACAGGTAGGAAGGAACCTCAGAAGTATCCAAGCTCCTGGGTAGGTTTCTGGCAAAGAAGAAATCTTTTGAAGGTGGGGAGTGATACGTTAAACTGTATATCTAACTGCTATGATCTACATTCACAGGAAACATCAGTCCTGCAGTTTTAAGGCATGTTTACCTTTTAGCACAAACTGTTGATTACAATTACTTGGAAAATGGGCACAGGTCTGATTTAGGTTAAGGCAGAGCTCATTAGATGATGGTTGTATCAAAAAAAGACAGACTTCTGAAAATGAATCCTTTGTGACTCAAACCAGAACACGTGGAAATGTTTGAGTCCCGTGTCGTCGTCGTCCCCCCCCCCGAGTTCAGTGGCCCTTTCTGTGCACTTCTTTGCTCCTGGGCCAAATGAGAGTTGGGGAAAGCAACAGCCCCTTGTCATTTGAGTTACCTTGGAGCAGCTTGGTATATGATAGCAGCTGGTCTCAGGACCCTAAGCAAGAGTGTGTCAGAGTTGGGGAAAAATGTAAGATCTGTTGGAAGTGAACCCCAGAGCATTTTTTAGATTAAAATTTACTGTGTAAAGCTGCAGGAAGCACCTGTGTGAAATGTGTTGGTGGTAGTTGTGTTGTGGCTGGTGATTCTTTCTGACTGAGGCAGGAAATATATTACACAGCAATAGTAGCCATAGGCATTCTTTTTTTCCTTGCTCATGCTCAAAGATTGGGACTCCGACTGGTTGCTTTATTGCTAAATGCTTTTGTCGCTTTGGCAGCATCTTGCCATGTAGAACCACTGGCCAGGTGGATCAGAGAGCAGCCCCATTGCAACCAGCTTTCCTACACACACAATTTATAACTGGACTGACCAGCCTCAGTATTAAACATACTTGGTGAGATGCTCGGCTCCGTTTCCATGCACGTGTCTGACCGAGTGCTTGCCAAACCATACAGAGCTGGATACAGTAAGCATTTGAATGTAAGCAACATGGTAAGGATTGTGCAAAACAGTTATTAAAAGATGACTTGCAGAAGACTCCTGCCTAAGTGGATTAGGACCGGCGGGGGTGTATCGGTACAAAGAATGCATGGGCATGCTGCTGCTTAGGCCCACAGACTCACTTACCCAATAGGAAGACTTGTTTCACAGCACACCTGAGCAACAGTATGCAAGAAGGCAGGGTAGAGGTGCATCTTTATAGAACGACTGAATCAGAGATGCTTAAGCTTTTATGAGCAAGAGCTCATTTTGTCAGATGCTAATGATGACAGCATCTGAAGTGAGTTCTTACAAAAGCCTATGAATCTCTGATTCAGTTAGTCTATAAGTAGAGCCATCCTTGGGGCTGGGCAACCACCCAGGCTGCCGTGGTCGGGGGGGTACGGCGCATGCACGAGAAGCCTGTGCTTACAGCAGCACTCTCCCCGCCTGTCCCCCCAGCCGCTGCCCAGGGGGAACTAGGCCGGATAGCAGCAATGCCTGCCTGGCACACCATGCCGCTCCACCTCCCCACCAGACTGTGCCCCACACCTCTGCCTGTCTGCAGCAGTGGCACTGACTTGGCAGTGGAGGGATAGAGGGAGAAGGGCACCAAAGGGGGGTGCCAAAATACAAGTTCACCCAGCCTTTCCCTAAGGCTGGCTCTGTCTGTAAGATGCATCTCTACCCTGCCATCTGCCGGACTTCAGACTAGCAAAGCTAACTAGCTCTGTCTTATTTGGAGAACTATGTAATATTCAGGGATCTTGGTGAATATCTCAGTTTAGTCATTATGGACTGCAACCTGTTTCAGATTGATCCAGACTTGCACATTAATGCACAATTTCTCATTGACATCCAGTTCTTCTGTTTGTCCTGTAGGGCCTATCCTGAAAGTGTGTCAAGACTTTAATGATAAAGATGGGTGTTTCAAAATCATATCAGGTTTTTTGTTCTTTTTTGTTCTTTTTTTTTTTTAAGGGAATTTGTAAATTTGCAGTGGACAGATGAAAAAGTGCATGGTCCAGAGCTGCAGAGCCAGATGTTCATTTATCTGAATAGATACTCCGGGAAGATTAATAGCATTAAAAAGCATTTAAAAAAAGTGAACTAATATGTGGATCTTCAGTAGCTTTTTACGTTACCAAAGCTGGCAATGCTGGCCACTTCAGATAGTATGGAAATTGTTTACATTAAAACCTTGGTTTTTACATTAAAACCTACTATATTGTGTGTTCATGCCTGAAATATATTCAGTTCTGGGGCTAAAATTAATATGTTATTACATCTAAAAATAGCCACCTCTCTGGCCAGCTTTGCAATCACTAAATGTAATGTCTGGTTCATAGATAAGTCTCCAACAGGTACAGTTCACCCTGTCTGTCCATGAGCTGCTGTATAAATACTGAGATAGCCAGAGAATTTTTCAGATCATTGGAAGGTGAGCTATGGTGCCCCTTGCGGGCAATTTGCAGCTCGCTCTCAGCAGGATCGGAGTATAAAAATACAGGTTTAGACTAATAATACCAGTCGGATCTACTCATGTTAAAATAAGACCTTTTAGGAAACATGCATTCCTTCTCTGCGGCGTGGAAGGGGGGCTCAAGAGAAGGATCCTGTTAAACGAGTGAACTGAATTCAGCTAGGATGGACATGTGCCGCATATTTCAGTGCATGAGCTTTGGTGCGTGTGTCCAAGGCTTCCTGATGGATTAAAGTCTGTTGTAAACTTTTGCTTTAGTTTGTTGTTTCTGTGCCAGTCTCCCAGGGCTAAACTTAACAAAGGTTTGCAAAGAACAATGGCTTTTAAATTTTGCTGCTGCTGGTAGCAGGAGAGGAGTGGCACACCCTTCCCTTCCATCTCTTGAATCACCTTTGCTACAGCTTGTGAGTGTGTACCTACAGCAGTTGCCTGTGTAAAGAAGCATCTTTTAGCTATTTCTTTTTCAGTTCAGTTTGGCATTGGGAGCACCTTGTGACGAATCCAGCTCTCTTTAGCCCACAAGCAGTCTGCAGACTGGTTTGAGAGCCTCTACCACAGGGCTTGATATTTATCTTCGCCTCTAACGTGGCTAATGTTAAAAATTTACCTGCACTTGTCTGCAGAGTCAGTCCCACCTTACTCCTGACCTAAATCTTCTGCCAAGAGAACTTTCACAAGGTTTCATACCGTTCCTTCTGTTGGCTACAGTATTTCATCATGTGTGTTACAGTTGCCCAGTAATTGTTCGATGTTTAGGTGTCTCCAACTGGGTCAAAAGAATTTCCAAGCACTTCTTGCGCATACTGTGTTTGGATGATCAAGTATGTGTGCACAGTGCAAGGAGAGCACCGAAGTGACCCCCACGTGGAGGTGGGGCCTTGGAAGAATGTGGAATGAAAGGGGAGCAAGGCAAATACAGGAGCAAATGAAAGATAACTTCATCATTACCCTCATTGGGTTTGGCGCAAGGGGTTGAGGTTATCTCCTCTGTTCTCACAAGTATTGAGACCACTTGGTAAATGGAAAGCTTTGCACCTGGCCTGAAAAACTGCCTCTGGCAGAAAAGCTCAAAAGTGTTGATAAATTAATGAATCAAAGGGAACTGTGACATTACCAGAGATCAGTGCCATCCTGTGGCACTCTGCGGCAGACTTTGGGTGCCTCTGTTTTTCATCAGCTACATTGTGTCAGTACTCAGATATGAAAATTACTGTTTTGAAGGTACCTTTGCTCATCAAAGTAAGAAATGTTTGATGTTAAAGTATACAGGAATGGAAACAAGTGCATTCATTTCAGAGCACTATTTTAAATAATTTGCGTGGCATGTTTGAAAGTGCAGTACTACCTCCTAACAGCATCCTGTTTTTAACCATCCCAACAGAAAGGTACTTGGGAGAGGCTGCATTTGGAACAGTTACATTGCAACCAGCAATTAGCACACAGAGCAAACCACCAGCTAAACAATCTCCTTTGTCTTGCTTCTGCCCTTTTTTACAGCTATGAGGACTGGGATCACTTCTAATTCAGTGTGGAGCGTGGTAGAGTGATTCATGCAGAATGCAGGCCAGATCACAATCCAAGAGGAAGGGTGGTAGATGATGGTAATGGTAATTACCCCGGTCAACTGATTCTGATCTTTTAATGTCTGGCACAGCCAAAAACACATGGATACTATGTTCTGCCCTGACCTTCTGATCGGGTCCTGTCCACAGAGATAGTGTTCTTTTTACAGTGCCTAACACAGTCCTTGCCTTCAGCGTTACCAAAATTCAGTCATAGCCACTTCCTTGTCCAAGATGCTTTAAAACAATGACAGAAGAACTCGGTGTCTATAACTATCTGAAATAGTGTCTGAGTAATGTTAATTTCAGTGCCCTGTATCATATATCCCATTATTTTTAGTACTATTTGGGGAGGGCAGAGTGCCTGGTTATCCCAGATAAGTAGGAATTGTTACATGTCTGTCCCCTTTGTCAGTTTTATGAAAAGCTAATTCAAATGAGAGGGGGGAGAAGGGGGGAGAGCCTGTTTCCATATCTTTCTCTTCTGTGGGGACACCTGAGTTCCTCCTTGCATGTAGAAAATGGACCAGCTGGTTTGTGAACCACTGAAGATTTGGTTAACTGCTCTAACTGCTGCATTTTGCTGCCTGAGCACCTCTTAAGCGGTGGGGACCTCACTTATACATCCTGTCTGGAGGTCTGCAACTCCAGGTGCTGGAAACAGCATAGTGAGGCCACAGTTAACTGTTAATTCAGAAGGAAAAGTGCTGTAGTGTCTACCAAACTATTATGTCTGATCCAAATCTCCTTTTGCTTTTGGGATTTGCGGAGATTGCAGGCTGAGGGGAAGGGGGCAGCTGCAGACAATCATTTGTTTTTTTTTAAATTGCTGATTCAGTCAAGCAGGAAAGATGGGTTTTTCTCTACCCTGCAATTATTGTCCCCCTGAAGGTGATAATTACATATCTCACTTTACAAATGAGCTAACTATCTTATACCCAGCATTGGAGACCACAAGTCTCTGTCCTCCTGTATGCTCTGAGGCAGTAACACAGACTGTCTGTCTGCTCCCTTGTGAAACTACTAGCCCTTAGCTACTGGGAATGTTGATCTATAACCTCCTAGTATCTGTCTGTCACTCCTTCCCAGAAGAGAACTGGTTTCTGTTTCTCCACCTACTGTGCATCTCTCATAGTTGCACACTAATGAATCAGTTATGAAAGGGGGTTTCTTAGCAGGAAATTCAAGACTTATGACTTGTATTGTGAGCTGGTTTCGGTGTATTGTTTGCATTTTATCCCATCACCCCTTACACTGTTTCCTATCTTCAATGTTTAGTTTTTATGGATGCTTGCCATTTATGGAGCGATCTTAATCACTGGGACATATGATTAGTCTGGGCTGCTTCAAATCTCTCTGCCCCTTCGCAGGCCTGCTCCAGAAGTCATCCTTCCCCTTGCAGTAGCCAGATCCTTTCTCACCTTGCTATATCTATATAGATATATAACCCCAAGTGGGGAGGAGGGAGGGAAAGCTGAAACAAACAGCTCCTCAAAACCAGACGTGTCCCAAGTTCTGCTGCTACATGCTTAAGTCGACTGTCCTACTTGGAAGCAAACAGTCTTGTTTTTTAATGAGCAGGCAGGTGCTTTTTGTGCGTGAGAGACGTTGCCACAGAGGTCTTCAGAGAAGTTGTACCACACAGTAAATTAGCACCTGTGCATATATAATCTGTAGGAAGACCAGGGTGGAGAAGATTATTCATAAGCTTTGTGGTGTGAAGTAGATCTGAAGGGAAAGCTTTCACTGGGGAGCAGTCCCAGGCACTTGAACAGGTCAAGCATTTTCATTGGTGAAGGCAGGCAGGGGATGATTTCCCCTACTAGAAAGTAAAGGGGCTACAAAACAATTTACAACTTGTCTCTATCTGGACTGGTTTATTTGACGTGTTTGGAGAAATTGATTACAAAAGCTACCTGAGCGCTGGAACATTGCCTTCTCTTAGCACGTTGCATTCAACATACTCATCTTATTTCACTCATCAGCATCCATCTTACCTAACCAGGCGCGATCTTCAGTGATCCTAAACCAGTAGTCTGTCAACAAGACTTTCTGATTGCGCAGATTTTGCTGAGAGTCCGGCGTCTCCTAGGTCTTGTCTCCATGGGGAATTTGACAGGAATAAACTGTCTTGAAAGAGTTGTTCCAGCATGGCATTTTGCAAACAAAGTCCTTTTTATTCTGGGGTAGTGTCCATGCCAGGTACCTGTGTATTATAGCTATCCTGGCATAGTTTGTTTCCATGTGGGTACAGCCTCAGAGTCCTGGGGGTGCTTTTGTCTCTGGTGAAGAGGGAGCAGCCCATCTCTCCATTTTATTGTGTAAAGTGTGCTCTTCCACAAAAAAAGCCCAACTCGAGTGTGAGGGAGGGGGTCGGTGGGATTGGAATGATTTGCATGACTCTAGTGGGCCCCGCTTACAACGAACCAAGAATTGGTGGCATTTTTTGGTAATAACATCCATGTCGCATTGACATGTGCACATTGCCATTTTGGTTACAAGAAACCTCAGCTTGGAGAGAAGCTGGTATTAAAGGTTCTCCCTACTCCATCAATAGCTGTTAATCTTCATGAACAGATAAGACTCCTCTCATTGAAGCAGCCAAACTGCTTTGTAAGGCAATTAAGAGGAGTGATAACATCAGGTCATGCTGGGTAAACAGGAGTGTACACTAGTGCTGCTTTAAGGATGATGTCAAGTCAGAGAAGTAGGAAACTGAATCATGCATCTCAATTGCACGTGGCCGATCTGTGTTAACAGGGGGCTGAGCCGTTAAGTCCATGTGATGTGATGGGCTGGGCTGACGGTCCTTCGGTCAGTCATCCCGCAGACAGGGTCATTGCTTGCTTTTAGGCTCTATGTAATGGATTACTTCAGTCCTAAGAAAAGATTGTCGAAAGCCACCGATTCTAAATAGAGAAATGTAATTACATACTAGTCCTGTCAAAATACATGTCGGTCCATCTCGGCCTTTGAATGTTCTGTGGTGTTAGCACTGGTATCCTGTACCTTGGTCAGCAAATACTAACCCTCAGCATTACTCTTTCCATCAGGTGTATTGAGTGTTTGTGATGTAAGGGTACTTCAGCCACTGGCGAGCCCTCTGCAGTCACCCCAGACTGAAGAACCAGCTAATAAAACTAGATGTAGCAGTTTTGCTTCCAAATGCCAAACCATATTCTTTTCACATGCTAGCAAGCAGAGCAGTGCAGTACCAGGTTACCAGCCAGTGACCATGTTGGCCTAATTTAACAGCAACCTGTGATGATGCCCAGGGGAGTGCTGCCTATCTAATGGAGGGCATCTGTTGTAACCATCTCTCTGTATACTGTATTGTCTTAGGTGTGGTACACAGGGTAGGGGATCCAACACTGAAGCTTCACTGTGGCAGCCTTCTGTGCTTGACAGTGTATATCCTTCAAACAAATGTGGAAATGTTTTCTGTGCTTAGAGAACAATCTGTAAATTGGATGAAAATCCTTATTTAAATAAGCTTAGCCCAGGGTGCTATTCAGTGTTTAGGTCTAACAATAGGCTGGTTCTTGGGAGAAAAGAACAGACACCATTATAATGTATTTGTTAGCGGTGCTGGGCATGAATCGGCCCATTTTCATAGTGCTTTAAAGGGTCACTGGCTAGTTTCATGCAGCCTCAATCCAATAGAAATGTTTCCCTTTTTTTTAGTTTAAGGTGGCAGCAGCTTCTATAAACATACCCCCTTGGAAACTGCACCGGAAACACAGCAACACTGCAAAAAAACCCGGCAGAAAATGGTCTGGAAACAAAATAGGATGCTTATGGTACAAAATGTGTAGGAAAAAACAACAAAGAAAGAGCTGAGGTGATTTTAAAATGCACACGTTCCCTCCTTGAGTTATATAACTGCAGGGCATGAAGGGATGGGAGAGAACTGTTTATGTTCCATGTTTTCCCTTGTATTTTGCTCTGTCTCTAGCATGTTTAAGTCTGATGTCCTCTAGGACAAATGCAAGGATAAACAGTGCTGTGACCTTCCTCACAGCAGTGGTTTGTTAGCATTGGCTCTTATCAAAATGTGAATAGGGCAGTGACCTGTCATGCCACTTTATCTGCTGTGGCTTGTTCTATGGTAGAAGGCTGGGGAAGGGAGCACTTGGCTGGAAGAAGAGGTAGAAGAACCAGATCAGAGGGCTGCTGACCATGAGGCCAGCATGACTGAGTTGTGGGACTTTCCATGGCCAGCAGTGCACAAGGGAGCAATGGATCTAAAATCGCGTTTGGCTGCCTCTGACCCCTCGGCACCCAGGTGGACTGGGAGCAGCCTTTGGAATTAGAACGAGGGTCAAGCTCATGTCTGGAGCTGTAGCAAGATGCCTACATGTCTATGTTCAAAGCAGCTCAAGGGGTGAGCAAACTGAGACAGAGGCCAAAGGCTGTCTATCTAGTCACAAGACAAGTCTGCTGACCTTTTTTTTTTTAAATAGTTATGTAGCAGTTTAATCTGCAGAATACTTAACAAGGGTTCATTATTGGTTATTAATGAATGAATGCCAAAGAATGACTGACAGGCTAATTCAGGAATGCTGTTTTAATGATGGCAACTGCAGGAGGAGTTAACTCTTGTAAAATACAGTCCTGCCTTAGTTTGGTTTTCCTAATTATATTTTTCACCCCCCCTCCTAGTTGTGTGGAAATGTTAAGAGAAATAAGTAAGTCTTAAATAAAACCTCAAGGTAGACCAGCTGATTCAGTGAGAGCAGGGAAGAAGAAAAGCTGCTCTGGCACCAAGGCGGCAATGAGTAAATGAGGAAGAGCAGGCCTTGTGTTCTACCTAGTAACCAGGTTCCTGAAATACAGGGCCCCAGGGACTTCCAGGGAAGAAAACTGCACCACTGAAGAGAGTTGTTAAAAGCTGTATTGTTTGAAAGTAAGCCCCAGTGTTCCTTCCCCGGGACGGAGGAAATGAACTGAATGTTATGCAGGAAAAAGCTGCATCTGGAAAGTCGAGGTTCCAAGTCACCCTCCTGTTCATTCATTAGCATTTCCTAGAGTGTGTACTGCACCTTATAAAGCAAACTTCCTGCCAGGGAAGCTGTGAAACAGAAGCCTTGAGTCAGTTAAGTATGCTTTCTGTCCTGGGACCAGCTTGTTCTCAACGCTGATGTCCTGTGCAGTCAGGGCAGGAATAAACTGTTCTGCAGCCTAACTCGCAACCCGACTATGTTCTTTCCAGCTTGCCGCGGAATTGGGCGGTTTCTTCAGTACAGCTGTGACTCTTGCAGCTCTTGCCTTTACAGCACAAGGGTGCAGGGAAGGAGCATTACTGGCAAAGATTTAAAACATGTCTGCATCTCTTTATCTCCCTCTAGCAGTTTTTGCTTTGTGCACCTTAGCCCAGGACCGTACATGGGAAAGTGGGAGTGCTCTTCTTCTGTACGGCTGTAGCCAGGCCCTATAGGTAGGGCTGAAGCTCATGCTTTCAGATTCTGCCCCCACGCCACAGGCTTGCCTTAATGTTCCCAGTTGCATAGGAGCTGTCCCTTTAACTTTTTTTTCCAGCTTCTGATGATGTCACCTTGCTGTTTCTCACTCCCGGTAGCCTGATAAAGAGATAGAGCCACCCCCCTTTGGGGAGGAGCGACTGAGTAATTAGTGATTCAGGGTTTCAGGTACTGAGCTATCTTCTTCCAGAGAGTTGGTTAGTTATGCTGGAGTCGGATGAGAGAGAGCAGGGCTCATGTAGGTATGTTAACTCCTCTTTGTGGAAGCCATGCACTGGGAAAAACTGTTACACCTCAGAAAAGCCAAGGTATGCTACAGAAGAGGGAGAACTTTTTTTTAACCTTCATGGGGGCGGATGATTGTGGAGTGCAGAAATCCTCTAGGCTGTTAAACTGCAATAGCTGTGCATTCTCCACGTTGGTAAGAAGCGTGTTTCACTCTATCATTTCTGTATCACTCGTGTCCTGCTCTGCAAATCAGTTGCAAGTCTGCAACATGAATGAATTTTCTGTTCCTCCCTGGAGGGGAGTTGCCTGTCTGTTTCTGTAGCTTCAGTCCTGCAAAAACCAGCTGGGGAGGTGGGGGGTTACAGTCCCCCATGTTCCAAAGTATCAAAGGAAACCTTGCCTATAGGTTCAGAAGTCTGGTAGTCCCTGCTTCGAACAGTACTTGTGTTCAGAGCTATTACATGCACCTCACAGGAGAGTTTAAGGTTGCTGTGTAAATGTATACCTACCTTTCATCTCCAGTTCTTGTAGAGAACATCTTTGGATTAGAGGTACATCTGTTGGCCACCAACAGCTTTTCTTAGCAATGAAGTTTCTGTGTTTCCAAAGTTTTGAGCAGCCAGGTGTGTTGGTGTTCTCTTCTTGTATGGGTATCCTAGCATTAAAAGGCATTGGAAAATGGCCACCAGGATGGAGGCAGGAAAACTCCACACATGCACTGCGTAGTTGAGTTCTTTATTTTTCTTCATTGTTGAGGCGTTTTTGTTTGGTGTGGGTTTCCCCTTCCTCCCCACAAAGGCAAATATGTTGGTGTCTCAGTTGAGGTTAGAAAGTGCATGGCAGCCAATTCACATGTTGCTTTTGGTTCTGAAAAAGGAGTTTTATCCTCTTCACCACCCCAAAAAAGAATCATTCACCTGCTCACTTTTTTTTTTTCTTCTCAGTTCTGGCCTGTAGCTGCCAGCATGCTTTCCTCAGACCTCAAACAGTCTGATCCTGGCTGTTGCATCTCACATTACTTCAGTATAGGCTCAGCAGCCAACCAAAGTAGTCCTTGGCAGGATAAAATGTAGCAAGTCCCAATTTAGATCAGAAAGCATCCCCCAAGCAACTGCACTAGCAGCTGAAGGAACAGCTTTCCTTCCATGCTCAGAATGGAAACCAGGCTTTGAGCTCCTCATCCCATACTGTTTATGTACATTGTTTAAGAGGCATTTGGGGGTTTTGGGGGGTTGTTTTTTTCCCCAACTTAAGCTGAATTTTCTGATGCTGACTTGAGGCTGTTGCCTGTTTCTCCTTTGCAAAAAGAAAGTCTGTGGGTCAAGTATTATATTGCTATAACAGCTGACTTAGCAGGCTTTGGAGCAAAGGAGAAGAAAGGGCCATATGTTGTGTGTGACCTAGCTTAGCAGGTTGTATGTCTTGTTCTCTGGTGTGTTTCAGTGTCACTTACATTTATTGCCACAAATACTAACTTACGGTGTAGGAATTGGTTTGTTTGCTGTATTACACTTGAATAGTTTGAGGGTTTTCTCTTCTCGTTTCTTTCATTTGTCCCCTAGCATTAATGCATTATATACTACAGACCAGACTTCCCTCAGCCTCCTAAGCAGTTGGGCTGAAGGCTGCATAAGTTTTAGCCCAATCAGCTAAAGTGGCTTTTGACCCTCATCTTTCTAGATGCTCATAAAGTGTATATGGGCTCTCAAATGCCTCAAGGAAGGATGGAAATGTAAGAGTAATAAGAGTAAGATGGGGGATGTGATGGAAAATGCTGACTTTAAAAATCAAGGTAGCAGATTATGTTGCAGATTTTTATGTCCATCTGTCCCCGCCCCCCAACCTGAACGGCTTTCTAGATTGCCAAAGCAAGGGCATAACCTTCATATTTTCTCTCCTTTTGCGTAGATTGAGCGGCTGGAAGTGAGCAGCCTAGCACAGACCTCCAGCGCAGTGGCCTCAAGCACTGATGGCAGCATCAATGCTGACTCTGTGGATGGGACCCTAGATCCTCAGCGGACGAAGGTGGCTATCACTCACCTACAGCAGAAAATACTGAAGCTGACAGAGCAGATCAAAATTGAGCAGACTGCCCGGGATGACAATGTGGCGGAGTACCTGAAGCTAGCTAACAACGCTGACAAGCAGCAGAGCGCCCGCATCAAGCAGGTGTTTGAGAAGAAGAACCAGAAATCAGCCCAGACCATCCTGCAGCTGCAGAAGAAACTAGAACACTACCACCGGAAGCTCCGGGAAATCGAGCAGAATGGCATCCCGCGGCAGCCAAAGGATGTCTTCAGGGATATGCATCAGGGCTTGAAGGATGTGGGGGCTAAGGTAACTGGTTTTAGTGAAGGGGTAGTGGACAGTGTTAAAGGTGGGCTTTCCAGTTTCTCCCAAGCAACACATTCGGCAGCAGGAGCCGTGGTATCCAAACCTCGGGAGATTGCCTCCCTGATAAGGAACAAGTTTGGGAGTGCGGACAATATTGCTAATCTGAAGGACTCCCTGGAAGAAGGGCAGGAGGATGGGAAGACTCTGGGTATTCAGAACTTTCAGTCAAGCCCAAAATACGGCAGTGAAGAGGACTGCTCCAGTGCCACATCAGGCTCTGTGGGAGCCAACAGCACCACAGGAGGCCCAGTGGGAGCTTCCAGCTCTAAAACAAATACTCTGGATATGCAGAGCTCAGGGTTTGATGCAATACTACACGAGATTCAAGACATCCGAGAAACACAGGCAAGACTGGAAGAATCCTTTGAGAGCCTTAAGGTTCACTATCAGCGGGATTATTCGTTAATAATGCAGACTCTGCAGGAAGAACGGTACAGGTAAGCATGTCATTCAGTAGCCCCCATATTAACTGCTCCAAGTCAGAGCAATGCAAATCTCGAAAGATTCAGCAGACTATGGACAGTAACTTTTTTAATTCATGTGTGAAACTCCTTAGTCTCCTTAGACCTTGTAACACAACTTTAACTGGTGTCCTCTGCCACTTCACTGCTCACCCCCTTTCAGAACAAGAAGGGAGTAGCAAAGAAAGGCCTGGCCACGGAGCTGCAATTCTCAGGTAAGAAGTTAACCAGAGAAGGTTTTGAGACCTCATGGGAAGAAATGCCCCCCTCAGCTGTCATCACAGTACTCCTGTTCTTCCATAGGGAAAGGAAGAGCACATGCAGCTCTGCCCTGATTCATCTCCCTCCGTCCATGCAGGCCTAGACCTGCTTCTGGCTAGAGAAGTGGGGAGCAGAGACGTGACTCATCTCCCTTTAGTATCTAGCCCTTCTCCCAACATGTCCAGGGACTCTCCCTGAAGATGTCCTCTGCCAGTATAGTCCAAGGCTAGAAGTCTTAGCCCTTGTCAGCTCCACAGTGGCAGAGGGCACTCAAATCTTAGCAGCCACTCCATGCTACATCAGCACACCTGCCACAGGAGGAACGTGGCTGTGGAAACAGTTTGCCTGTAGCTGACCTAGTTAATGTTCCTCACGCGGCAGGAAGCAGCAAGAAGGTGGAGTTGCTTCAATGGCAGCAGTTCCTCATCTCTCAGAGCCTTCAGCCCCACAGAGCAGCTGTCAGCAGGGGGGGACAGAGGGGATCAGAGCAGAGCTCCATATACTTCAATGTATTGCTGTCTGTCCCAGGGGTACGGAGACAAGGAACCTGTACTCCTCCATCTAGGATGCTTTATATCTGTGGTAGGCTGCCCCTACCAGAGCCACGCTCTCTCTTTATCTGAACAGTTTGCCCTCCCATCAAATAGGGAAGCCTGTATTTATCCCCACCAGCCTTTTTTGTGGCTGTGTACAGGCCAGTCCTTACTAGCCACCCAGGCACCACTGCCCAAACCCGATGGGATTCTGGGACTGCGCCGTCCCTCCCTCTTGAAATGCAAGGGAGTGGAGTAGGAGGATGGCAGGCAGGCATTGTTTATGGGGTATGTTCAGCAACACTTGAGTCAGGGTGTCCAGAGCAACCTGGGCTTGGCTATGCTCTCCTCCACAGCAGGGCACAGGGGTTGTGGTGTATAGTGCAGCCCTTGCTGTGCTCAGCTCACCAATAGAAGTTGCTGCCACAGCCCTGGAAGAGTTCTGCAGGGTTTGGGCTACTGTGATCTGGTGAAAGACAGTGAGCTTGGTGCATTTGCAAACCTGGCATCCCCAGGCCAGGCTAGGGTCAGTTTCTAGTCCTGTTTTGGGGTGATCAGGCCTTTAAAGTGACACCAGAGCCCAGCCCAGCAATGTGCTTTTCACCTCAGTCCCTTACCAGGGTTGTGGGATCTGATTTCTGTTCCACCTTGGAGAGGTGGTGCTTGTTTGTTACTGGTTCGGCTTCTCATTTGTCATCTGTTATGGAACCACATACATGCTATAACGCTACCAAAATGACAGCCTGACATGCATCATCAGAGACCCCTGGGGACTGTTGAATTGTTTTTAAATTATTTAACAAAGTTCAAAGTTTATTCAGTTTAATGAGTCTCACAGGGTAAAAACCTTTTTACCTTCCAGTGGGGCAGTGGGCACAAGGTATACTCCAAAATCAGCTTAGGAAACCAACTTTTGAGAAGACTCATCTTTTGGTTTTTAAGTATGCATGAATCTGAGAGTGATTGGAGAAAATAAGGTAGCAAAAAGACTTGGGAAGGTCACCCCAAATGAAATAAAGATGTGAATTCAAAGTGGGTTAGTCAAACCCCTTTTGTGGACACACTCATTCAGAATGAAAATGGCTCTGCCTAGTTTAACCTACTCCCCTTATAGCTTGTACCCAGTTCAGATGCATTTTGCTGAGCGTCCCCACGTAGACAGCCCCTCAGAAATGACCAGTTAACTGCACGTGGCAGTATCTGATCACCTGCAAGGACCTTGGACTAACTTGTGGCAAAACAGGACTAGCTTGCAGTATTTCTGATTACTGAAGATATCACTTGGTTGATTTTATTATTCAAATCCATTGGAGATAAAGCAAGTGTCCCTGTAAGAGAAGAAAACTGAAACGGATATCTTAATAATTTGCCCAGGACCAGAGAGGAAATCAGTGCTGGGATACAGAACTGCTAGCCCATTCTGATCTATATTTCTCTTATGGAAAAACTGTTTCTCGGGTCAGAGAGAAACCAAGAGATTATGGTTTGATTTGTCAGGCCAGGGATTCATGTTAGACAGAGCTGGTTGTTTCTAGGACTCCTTCAGAAACCAGCAGCATGTGCAGCTGTTCTAACGTGCAGTATGAGACCTGCCTGCTGCTGCCCTGGGAGCACATCAGCCCTGGTACCTTAAGGGAGAACTAGCTCCTTAACTATTTTTCCCCCACTAAATCTGTGCAGTGTGCATCCAGAGTCTTCTCCTTTTGTGCATGTGCCGAGCCTCTGCTTTGCGTCAGCTCCATCTCTGTCTCGCCACCGTTGCCTGCCCTGTGGGCTTTCCCTGACCTGCCTGGTTCCCTTCCTCCATCCAGCTCTTGACTATCACTCAGCATGGCTTCTCTTGTACTAAGTAGCTTTGGGGGAGTTGCCAGTGCAGTCACTCCAGTTCTTCCTGTATCTGCCTCCCTTCCCCCTCCCCTGCACTGCAGGTTGTTCCAGCTGTCCTAGTGACACAGTGCCAAAGCTGTACAAAAGGCTCTGCTACCTGCCCATTGGCTAACTGATATGGCCCCAGACAGTTTAACCACTCCTCCTGGAGCTGAATCGTGGAGGAAGGAAGATCCTAGTCTGGGCTTTTTGCAGTCTTTGTGAATTTTTTTTCCCCAGTTTGGAACAAACTCCAAAATAGCCTGTTGCTTATCTCACCCTTTGAAAGGTGACAGCTGCTTACTGATAGCAGCAGGGACTTTCTGTGCTGTCCAGAAACCAAAATAAAGTTCCCACTGAGTGTTTTCGTGTTTCTTGTCCCATTAGAAACCTGCTTTCACACAGTGAAAGTATGAGCTCACAGGTTTGGAATGGATCCAGTTTGAGGCTTGCCCTTTTTTTGTTTCTTCTTTTAAACCAACATTATTGGAAAGTGTAGTCAGATCTCACAGGATCAGTTGAGGGACCCATTGGGCAAAACTCTACCATCTGACACCTTTTAATTTTTTTGGATTGTTAGTGGTTATATATACCTGTTTTAATTGCACTCTTTTTATTTAAAATACTGCTTGCTCGGTTACCCTTTGAAGCAGAGAACTGTCAGGACAGACTTTCAGTGGTGTGTCATGTGGTATAAGTAACTTCAGGGCAATAAAAACCTTATCATCAATAAAAAAAATCATCATCCCCTGGCAAGCAGGTACTAAAATGTTCGTGCCCAGGTGTGGACACTTGTGCTTGGAGCTGAAAGTATGTGTTGGGACAGAAAGTAGCACATGCTGTCTTTGGAGCAGTGCTGTGTGCCTCTGTGTACCATGAAGGTATAAGTCTTTTGACGCATTGCAAATCTTGTTGCTTTTAGCTGCCATTCTTCTATTGAAAGCAGCCAGTTAGAAGAAATGTACTGAAAAGAACTATGGGAACAAGTTATGATAAGGGTACAGTGAAAAATGAGATACCTGTCAAGAGGTGCATGTGGAAAGGTAGATTTACCGCTCGCTTCACATTGTGCTTAAAGATCTGTCAGCATCAGTTTTTGGAACGGCTGATTCAGCCCGACTGGGCAAAGCATTCAGTGCTGATAAAATGTCTGATAACATCCCTACTATTATGTGTTCTGTGTTGGGCTTACTTACATTTTTCAGCTATTAGTTTAAAAATACATCAGGCATCTTAAAAATGACGCTGTTCTTTCCATGTCCCTCTGCAAGGTTGCCGTGTAGTACTACCCCAGTTAAACAGACCTCAGAAGGAATGGGAAACAAGTATATAACGCATGCACTCTAGAAATCCCAAATTTCCCAAATTTGTTTTGAAAACGTGATGGCATTGTTGTTTGAAGTTCTGTATTGCAGAATTTCCAGGACTGGACACAAGATCTGCACCCACTAAAAAGAGGGTAATGCCCATCCTTGGTGTCATGGGATGTTATTCCTACCTGGGCTGGGTTGGTCACTCCTCCATTACTGAAAACATCTCATCCTACAGTTCCTCTCAATTTCAACCTGTTTAATTTGGAGGGGACCATGCACATTTGAACGGGGCGGGGGAGAGGGAGGAGGAGGAGAACAGGACACTTTATGCTCAGCAGGTAAAAAGACATGCCAGCTCTCAGGACCTGCTCAGAGGTTAGGAATGTTAACTGGCCTCAGCAGAGCTGGTTGTGAGCAGGTGAAGCACTTGCAGGTGCCCAGTGAATGCAGATTATCACGTGGCCACATTGTGTGTGGTGTCACTCTCTCACATGTGGTGTGTGTGTGCACAGCACTGGTCTCTCTTTCCAGAGGTCTTATCTTTTCTGTTTTGATGTCATTTGCTGTGGTAATAGTGCCTAATCTAAACTGTCCCACTTTTTTCCTCAAAACCCTGCCTTCCAATCCTGTGCTTTATCACAAAACAAACTTTTCATCTCCTCAAATATGATGAACCAAAAAAACCCCAGCCTCTTTAATTCTTTGAACTCATAGATGTTAAAGAGTAAAAAGAAGACGAACTAAACTTAATACCCAAAAGTAAATAGGAAATCTCTCTGTAGTGGCAAGTGTTGAGTTGTGATATGGGCTGAAGTCAGCCTGCACAAGCCGTGGCTGGCTGATGTAATGGGGCAAGCAGCCGTTACATTGTGGCCAGGCAAGTGGGGTGAAGTTGTTGCTGCTTGTGGAATAAACCAGCAGCCCTGGCCAGCACTCCTGGCTCTGGGAGGCACTGTGCTTCTTTGCTTTAATCTGTGTTATGCCCAAATGCTTTAATTTGCAGATTTGAAGAGTGTCCTTATGTTTCCTGTAAATTGAAGTATGTACTGAAGTTATCCAAATCCGTTGTTTGCTGTAACAGAACAGGATTCAAGCTTCTTGGCAACCGCTGTTTTATGGAGACTGTGGGGATAGGGATAAAGGCATAATCACACTATTTTCATGAGCATGCAAGTCCCTTGGGTGTAATAATAAATTCTTGGAAAAGGTAGATTTGAAATGTATTAACATATTGACTGTTTTTCCTCTAATCTTTATGCGGCGTGTAGCACTTTTTGTAGGTTTAGCTCTGAACTGTGCTTTGGTTGCTGGCAGGTTTTTATTAAGAATCTTTTTTTAATCCAGGATCTGGAGGGGGAAGTAGGATAAGAAATGGCTATATTAAATAGCTGGTCAGCCATTACATAGTTTGATTTCCTAGTGCTGACACATGGAGTCTGTTTTTTTTGGTTTGTGGTTTTTTGTTTGGTTTTTTCTCTTAGCTGCATCCCACGCTCTGTCTTGATTGCAGAAATGCTTTGGAAGTTTTGGGAGTGAACAGCATCAGTTAGTGATGTCCTTTTTAAATGCAACTGGATGGCCAAGTTGATTGCTGTTGTTTTACAGTCTGACATACCACCTCTTTTCTAGTTCACAGTGGAAACAATTGCCAAAGAGTTGGACTTAAGTAAAGCGCTGCTCTGTAGTAAATATTCATTCTCTTATTTTTTTCAATGAAAACAAAATGCACATTAAAGAGAGCTCAGGTCTAGGAACTAAAGGATTGTCAGCCAGTCGCATGGAAAACATCAAGTAACTCTGCAAGAAAAAAGAAGGATTTGTACTTTGTCTTGTGTCTATTTAAACATTAGCTGAAGGTTAAATGAAGGCTAATAGTTGAGGATTGCATCCTGTACATTTTATTTATATGGAACCAGAGAAGAATTGGACTTAAAACGAGATGAGTCTTCATTTTAGTTTTTCCCTCAGATTTTTCAGTGGTTTGTTCGCATTGTTGGTACAAATGGTGAGAGCCTAACTGAAAAAGGTCACTAACATTTTTGCTGTGTTCTTTAAGATTGGTTTTGAATAGAGTTAGATAATGTGGTGAAAATGCCAACAGCAGCAGTAGCCGGGTCTGCGCTCGGGTACCCACCAAAGCTACTGCTTGTAGCTGAACAAATGGTAGGATCCTTTAATCTAGACAGTGCCTAGTTTACTATATCTAGACACTTGGTAAACTCTCTTAAGTAAACGGAAGTACAGAGAGGCTAACAGAAACTGTATAAATATTTAACCAGTTTTGAGGGGGTATTGAAACCTCATTGCTTGTAAAAGCACTTGGAGCTCCTTGGATGAAGAGGCTGTGTGGAGACATATTTGACAAAGTTAAAATGACATTATGGGATTAGCACTGAGCAGTTACCTGAAGCATTGTTAATAAAATAAGAGTTTTTTTCCTTCACCCTAAAAATAATCCTTACGCTTCAAATCTTTGTCCCTGGAGTAAGGATCACTTGCGGTCCATTCATCCCTAGAAAGATAAAGAAACGAGCCTGCAGGCACATGATTAATGTGCTTTTGTCATAAATAACAGAACATAGTAATTTTGTTAGTTGGACTGAATCATTCACAGAAGGTAAAGGCTAAAAAAAACAAACCCCATTCAGGTGACTTTTCCACATAATGAGTCAATACTAGACAAGACCGTCACATTCTCTGTCTGCCTGAGAGATTGGTCATCTAATTACAGTATCATTTTCCTGCCTGTTGCTGATCCAAGTAGAACTGAAAATACCTGTTGTTTGGTGCTCGGCAGGCGCTCAGCCTGGTGGCTTAATGCACACGAGGTGGGGGAAGGTGATACAAATGATCTTCCTAACCCTCTGTCCTTGATTTCCTATGTCTTGCCTTGGAAGAGGTCTTTAGCCTCTCTGTGCATATGTCCCCAAAACTACCTACCTTTTCCTGTCTCATGGGTAGGACTTACCTCTCCCACAGTGGGGAGGCCTAGTTCGCTGAGATGAGCAGAAGGGCTAGGGACACGCACAGCATCTTAATGCTACAGATAGCTTTGAAAAACACCTTGACCATTCACCTTGAGATTGTTGATGTAGTTCTGCTGACCCATTCCCATTAACATACCCCCTCCCTTGATATTTCTCATTTCTAGATGTGAACGACTTGAAGAGCAGCTGAATGATCTGACAGAGCTCCACCAGAACGAGATCCTCAATCTAAAGCAGGAGCTGGCCAGCATGGAGGAGAAAATTGCCTATCAGTCTTATGAGCGAGCCCGAGACATCCAGGTTGGTGAAAGAGGCTGAAGTGATTAGGTGACCTCCTTGTCAAAGGACACGATGGCAATAGCAGTTCCCCCTGCCTCCGAAATGTTTTCTTGAGTCCATGTTTGTATATTAGCCCTTGCTTTCCTTCCAAGTGGTCTTGATCTGCCTTTAGTTCTTAAGTTGTTTCTCTAATTCAGTCCTGAGGCAAGGGAAGCCAGTGTGTGTTTGCTAGCTATACGGGCAAAGCTGTCTATGTGTCTGTTCAGAGGAGCCTGTCAGCTGTCCCACACTGGGATTTGTTTTTGTAGGGTAAAGTCGAGTGGGAGCATTTTTCCATCTTTGGTAGTGGCTATATCATAGGCTTCTGTGCAAGCGTTGGGAACTATTAGACTGGGACATATGAGGCGTTTACAGCAGTATTCCCAGGAGACTGGTTGCAGGATTTGTGTGCATGTCTCACTCGATTTAGAGCAATCGACAGAAATGTTTTGATGGAAAAACGGTAGCTGGCTTTGTGCATCCTCTGTGTTGAGGCAGGAAACAATCCATTCTGCTGTTCATGCCCAAATAAAGAGGTATTTTTAGGAGAGGAGTTGCCCTCGGTATGCAAAGTATCTAAAAACCAATAGGCTTTGAAAGCAGGGATTTGTAGAGTTGCAGGGGTTTTCACAGACACAGATCTGTAAAAATACCTGGGATTTGACTAAACCTTATGAAGGCCCAGTTAGGAACAGACCCATAATCTATTTTAAATCCTTGTTGTGTTAGTTTAAGCAGGCTTCTCTGTTCCGCTGAGATGACTTGCAGTATTTATAGCATGTGCTGAGAATTTTAGGTCAGAGTGCTTTGTCTTTCCCTTCTCACTGAAGAGTTTTTTGCCAGGTGCTTTCCTTTTGGTTATGCCTCTAGACTTGGCTGCGGGGCTGGCCAGGTTACTGTCCTTTCAGGTTTCCTGCTAATCAGTTTTACCTAAAGCTGTCAAGTAATGTTCTTTATGGGAAAGTCCCCAAGCTCTGTTGACCTCCACAGCCTGGTTGGAGTTTTCTGCAGTGGCAGGTAAATGCAACATGTACCAATGACCTTTATTATGTTAGATAAATGTTTGAGGGCAGCAGTGTCATGGCCCTTGCTAAGATATGCATCGGGCTGCCACTTTTTGAGTGTGCTGCAGTGCCTGTATTGCACGCCCCTTTTAGTTGCACCAGGGCCCAGAGGTTAAACTGAGGTTGGGATTGATCAGTAACCTTTCTTTCAGCTTCCATTTTTGGAGCACTTCCCACGCTCCAGTCAAATCAATCCTGCAGTGCCACTCTGGGAGTTTCCCTGCATGGAAGAGAGCTGTGGGTAACTTGGATAAATGGGAAGTGGCATTTTTAATTCACATTCTAGAGAATAGGGATCAAACAAAGTTGTAATCAGAATCCATTTTTCCAGGTGGCTGCACTAGTGGCTGCTCTCTGGTCTGCCCAGCAAAGCAGGGTACTTGACCTCAGATTTCATTTTGGTCTAAATGAGGGGTCGTTCCACTGTCCTGAGTTGGGGGGGGGGAAAGGCCCCCAGTTGTTGAAGGCCCCAGGCCCTCAGTAAGTTCCCCTTTTAGGGTCAGACACCTAGGTGTCAAACTATTCCCAGCTTGAGAAGAGGAATGGTGCACTCTAATGTGACCAGTACAGGATACAGCGAAGCAGGCCATCCTGGTGACATCCCCAACATGCATTTCTTTTCCATAGTTGGACAGAAGACTGACCCTTCACACGTCCCTCTCATTAGCACCAATGTAAATCAGGAATTGAGAGTTGTTACATGCTTTGCAGTTCCCGGGTAGTGAAAGATTCAAGACTCCATGGGAACCGGCCTGGGCTTCTTTCCTACTGCTGCAGGATATGAAATCTGTCTGGGTGACTCACATCCTGCAGCAGGTGTACAAGGCCTGAGGAATGCAGCCACATGATGACTCGTAGTATCAAAACACCGCTGAGGTGTAATAGCCTGTCCTGTGAGTACGGAAAACATGACTGTACCTTCTTCTCAACAGGAGGCCCTCGAAGCCTGTCAGACCAGGATTTCCAAGATGGAGCTTCAGCAGCAACAGCAGCAAGTGGTGCAGTTAGAGGGGCTGGAGAATGCCACTGCCAGGAACCTGCTGGGAAAATTCATCAACATCCTTCTGGCCGTCATGGCTGTTCTCCTAGTCTTTGTCTCCACTGTGGCCAACTGCGTTGTCCCCCTCATGAAAACTCGCAATAGGACGTTCAGCACTTTATTTGTAGTGGTTTTCATTGCTCTTCTGTGGAAGCACTGGGATGGCATCGCTAGCTACTTGGAACGGTTCTTGTTGCCTCCCAGATGATGGCACGAGGCATTGGCTGCATTGCCCCACACATCCCAGCACACGCTGGTGGGTGAGCGTCGCAAAGATTAGTCAGCAATGATGCTGATGAAGTTTTAAAGTGTCCGAGTGAATTTGTTTACATTTAGAATAACGTTTTTCTCTGCGAGACGCATTGCAATAGTATTTTTTAGATTTTATTCAAGAACTCTTTTTGGCGAGAATCCTGGATAATTTTTATGTAGCATGGTTCTCTTTGGATGCAAATCTTCAGATTCTTTAAGTGTACAAAAGAATACAGTGAAAATACACAAATGTGGAGCACACCAATGGGCAATTTAAATTATGGTTTGAACTACTGTACTAAACTTGGTTAGGAAGAGGAGAACACGGTTAGCTTAAATAGCCAAGATTAATCTAGTGCACAGCCTTGTGTGATGGTACCACAGCGAACCTGCAACGCTAATCTTTACTGTGAAGCCTGCTCACATTCCATGTCCGAATGTATGGGTTCAGGGTGTTTTTTTCCTTAAGAAGGGGGAAGAAAAACCAAACACATGGATCCCTCCCCCTAGCTCAGCTCCTGGGTCGGCCATTTGTGCTAATATGACGTACAATAATTTTCTGTGAGGCCGGTTACCTTTTGCTAAGTATACGAAGTGGAAGCGTTATGCCGTACACAGTAACTGCACAGTTGTACTACAGTATTTTGAAGTAGCCCTTTAAATACTTATCTTTAAGCAGGAGCCCTTGGTCGCACTTTTAAGGTTTTCTAATATATGTATATTCACAGATTTAAAAAAATTCGAACAGCATACTTGAAGAGTGTAATACTCAAACTCTCAGTGCTTCCTTATTGTTTCTAATAGGATTTTTTATTATAATTATTATTATTATAATTATTATTATTATTATTGGGGGTTTTTTTGGAAGGGGCTGGGGGGGGGTCATTTTTTCCTTTTAAATAAAGAAGTGATGTTTTTAAATGAAGAAATGCGTGAATAATTGTGAGCCGTCTTGTCCTGAAACAGTTTTGAAGAGGGCAGGAAGGAGTTTCTAGTGAGAGCCTGTCTGCTGGAATGCAGTGCTGTTGACATGCCATTTCTCTGTCCTCCCGTGCTTGCGGATGCAGCATCATGATCAACATCCACCTTTCCCACACCGTTTTTTTTTTTGTTACACGCTCCTCTGTCCTTTCTCCTCTCTGGTGGGTGTGGAAGAGAAAAGGCGTCATGTTTCTCTTTCCCAATTCTGTCACTCTTGGCCTCACAGTAGTTAAAGTACAAGCAAACAATTTCTTTTCATCCCATTTGGGGAAAAGACAGGGTTTTTAATGGAAAGAAATGAGGAAAAAAAGTTTATTCAGAAGAGTGGATTCTCTCATAAATATCCCTAATGATTTATTTTTAAATAAATCCCTGATAACTGAAACCAAAGTTGTTCCACCCCCCCACCCTTTCCATCCACCGTCTCTCTAAGATCATCTGTCTTTGTTTAGAGGACACCTTTTTATGCTGTGTGTATCCATTGAGCATGCCACAGAGAGACTCCCCTTTTTCTCTAGTTGGGAAGGCAAGTATTTAAGACAGATACTGTGTCAAAGCACTAGAAGAAATGTCAGTGACGGATGCAACTCCTGTCTCTGCACTATGTTTTGCAGTTGCTCGTCGTTACAGGCAGGGCTTCATATGGAAGGACTCTGGCTTCACTCTGTTTTTCCTTCTGCTTGTACTGTAAGAAGTCCCCTTCTTAGTTCCATCCCAGGGAAATCAAAAAATGGATAATCCAGTAGATTCTTTCACACCATTTGCAGTATTTGGTCAGGCTCCTTGTTTTCCTTTATACTTGGCCTAAGTTCCATGTAGGAACTAAACAACGCTCAAGTGACCTAGAGTGATACATAATAGGAAGTGCAGGGATTTGTGCTATTGTGTAAACACCAAGCCTGGGGCAGTTTCCCAGAACTAGGGTGGCACCTCCTTCTCAGCGGGGAAGAAGGTCTTACTCTTTTAGTTGCTGAAGAAAGACCTCCAGTTTTTCCAAGCTGTCATCTTCCTCCTTCAGAGGTTCAAAATATCATTTCCCTAGCTGCAGCTGTCTTTAAACTCAGGTATCCCACGATTATTCCAGCCACCTCACTATGCCATTGTGGACTAATCTGTTCCTGTCCTCGTTAAAAATAAATTGCCAATTGCAGCTGACTTGAGCCAAAAATAAGCATTCTTATTTCCACAGAGCTGAAAATGGAGCATGGATTATATAACGTTGCCCTCTTAGATTGCAGTCACCAGCTAAGGTGAAACCCATTGGCGTCACCACCCTTGTTGGTAAAAAAGAGATCTAATCTGTTTTCATTCATTCATGTGACGATTCTCCTTTCCTGTCGGGTTTTCTCAGAAACTGAAGTAGGAAAATCACAGTAATAAACTATTGGTATGTAGCCTAAGAGCTCTCTTACCTCTGTTTCTGCCAAGCAATCTTTGCATCTCTATAGGCTTGGTTGCACAGGGTGCATCTATGCAAGGTGCTACTGTGCAGTCGTTACCGTGCATTTATTTAGTATTTGTATTAGCAAGTACTAAATAAATGCACAATAACCAGAGTTACTGCACAGTAGCATCTGTGAACATCTTTTAAGTGACGCACAGTAGTGCAGCAGCCTAATAATACTGTGCAGTAGTGTATTAGCACTGCCCGTACTGTGATGCACTACTGTGCAGTATTTTTTGGCTACTTGTGTAGATGCGCCCACTGTAACAGTTTGCTGTAGGTTTAGTACATGATCAAAGCTGTTGGCATGAGCTGAAAGCCAACAGATTTTTACACTCAACCCCATATTTTAATAATATTTGAAGGAAGTATTTGTCCCCTTTTTATGTCCTGTGTATCCTAATTTCATTTCTGCACTTTGTGTTTAATCTTCTTTAGAAAACAATACCTGCATTTCCCAGAAGGAATGGGCTTCATAGAAACTCTTCACCTTCAAACTGTTTTGTGAAGGCCAGTTATTTGGCCCTGGACAATGTCTGTCTGTCTGTGTGTGTCTCTCTCTCTCGACAGTTTTCCATTCCAAAAAGTTGTCTGCAGTTAATGCCATTTATGATGCTGCATCCTCTTTTAATATCCTAACGCAACTACCATATGTGAGTTGCCTTTTTCTTTAGCCAAATGGTTATTTCCACGCACACCCCCTTCAATCTGAAGGTCTGTGATGAACCTCTAATACTTTTAACAATGATTTACACTGTTGGAAATGTGATGCGAGCTTCAGAGCTCCCTTTTCTTCTAAGTGGTTGTGCTCATTCTATTTAAGATGAAGCATTCCTGGATGACTTGTAGAAGACAAGTATCTGCCATGAGTGTGCATGTGCGTGAGCCTTTCCTGATGTCTGGTAGCTTGTGTGACTGCCTCTGAGTTGCAGAATGTTTCCCAGAACATTTCCAGTTCGAAATTGGAGCAATTCTGGAATGCTTACATATTGTTAAGCACATATCAGTGGGGCATATAAAGAAGGGAAGCATGTCATGTACCAATTTTAGGTCGAAGAGGAGAAGACCATTCAGTGAATTCCATGGTTCACATGAAATTCATCTCTTTCCCCAATCTCCTCTCAATTAAAAAGTTGGGGAGGGAGATTTAAAACAGAAAAGTTACCATTTTTAGACAAGTTCATCAAATTCTCCTTCCCCTCAGTCTCATTAGTTTAATGATGCTGAGCATACTCACAGCATTTACTTTACTGGGGTTTTTTTTTCCCAATCTAGTGATTATACTTGGTCTGATCAAATTAAATATTGAGTTCTGTACATGTTACACGAGGCCAGAAGAGACGCTGTCTTTCAGCTTTGGGAAAACATTCATTTTCTTTTAAACAAAAAAGCAGCAGTATAACAAAAAAGACGACAAGCTACAAAGGGGTCTTTTTGAGATTGGACGGCTTTGCCAGTTTTAAGTGAATTCTGAATGTGGCTACAAGTTGAAAACCCTGTGTGTCTGTGTTTGTGTATGCCAGGTGGAATCGTTGTAGGCAATTGACTTAGCTGTAAGTGTGGTTTTTAAAAGTGTAAGAAAAAAATAAACAGCAAAACTCACTTGCACGGGTTGAAAAGTACAGAAATGACACTTGTGAACGTAACACTGTAGTTTATAGATCTTAAGCTGCTAATTGTTGAGAGAGATTTACATTTGTCTTGTCCGATCGTCACAGATTCATCTGCGACACTTTTACTGTACATAAAAAAAAATTTAAATAAAGACCTCAACTATTAAGACTGTGTTGTGTCTTGGGTGTTCTCAGGTGGGTGTGAAGAGGCCCTGCTGAAGCCTGTAAAAGCACCGAGCCATTTCATAACCATTTAGCATTTGAGTAAAGCCCTCTACCAGTCCCATAACTGGAAACCTGCCTATAATCCTGTGCATACCTGACTGACCCATAGGCAGGGCAGTAATCAATTGCCTCTTGTTTTTTAGTTTTTTTTCCAGTACGGTGGGCGGGGGTGGAGGGATGTCATGATTCTAATCCCCTTCCTCTCTGCTTCCTTTCTTTTTGTCCGGTATCTCCCTGACCCTGACGTCAGGTTGTTGCTGTGTATGGGGGCTTGGCCACTTCCCTTCAGATATGACCCTGCTTACCTTAGTATACAAGCACCTTACTGTCTTCTACTGTATGAATCCTCCCTCCTGCTCTCCTGTGCTACCAAAGGGAAACAAGGAGATGAAGTCACTTGTCCAAGATCTTTCTCGTGATCTGTGCCAGAGTGGAAAACAAGGGTGGGATGGGAGAGCTGGGAGTGTAGGGAGTGACCTTCCTGACCCAGATCAGTGATTTGACCCAACCAGTTCAGGAATTGCCATGTAGTCCTTTGGAAATCTCTGGGGAAACTGGTTAATGATGCTCACTCCTAGTGCAAGCGAACAAACAGCTACACTGCAAAGTTCTGTCCACCCTAGGCAGTCACAGCAGAGAGGCCCTGGGTGGAATGAGCACTAAAGCCACGCTTCTGCAAAACTCTGATTTTGAGAGAGCTCCAGGGCTTTCAGGAGGCCCCTCCCAACTTGGTCTGAAAGCAGAATGCATGCAATTGTGGGAGGTGTCGTTCAGGCAGAGGTGGTAGCCTGTAGGAAGGGGTCGAGGCATTAGCCCCCAGACCCTACAACTCCTAGGATGCGGCGCTTCAAGAAGGGAGCTGTGCTCACAATCTTCCTGTTCAGCTGCTGGGAATTACTTCACCTTTCACTGGCAAAGACCATCCATGCAGATCAGCACAAAGCACTTTGCTGTGCCAGTGCCATGGAAGCATAGGTTACCAGGGGCCCAGATGTATCTTTTATGGATAAGCAAGACATCCCTTCTCTGGCTGGAAGCATCTCCCTAGCAGGACCTTCACTTCTTCCTTTAAAGGAAGTGGCCTTATCGGGTTCATTGCTGAAATGGGGCCTCCGTGGGCAAGGTCCACAGTAACTGCAGGGGTGAGGATACAGGATGTTTTTGTCAGCTAGACAGAGCACTGTGGTCTTTTGGCAGGAACAGCAAAGGCTTGGTTCTCTGCACCCCTGTTACTGCAAGCTATAAAAGACTACATGATGCCCTCCCCTGTCACTGAGTCCTGGTTGCTAAAGAGTTCGCTCCCAAAGGAGCTCTGGTCTCAACACCTGAATCATTGAGCCCATGGACTTGATGTTTCAATCCTTGGTGGAGAGTAGTTATTACAGGGGAATGGGGAGGATGACTGAGCAGCAGGACAGAGAAGGTGGAAATGTCTGGCATGTTTTCAGCCCAGTCTCTAATAATCCTTGGCCTGCTCTTTGAGCAAGGTGGGTATGCTGTCCCCAGACATGCAGTCAGCATGCTTGAAGGTTTCCTGGGGGAGCTTATGGATATTCGCCTGCTCTTCACATGCTGATGTCCTGTGGAGAGCTGAAAATCAGACACCAGCCCCTTTTGCCTGGAGGCCCCAATTTCCATGTTGGGAGAATGAGCAAGACATTTTATCTCAGTGCCAGAACTTGGCAGTGAAGGCATTTCCCTTGACAGAAAAAGGCATTGGAGACCTCCTGAAAGTCTGTTCAGGTAGCTCAGAGGAGCACCTGAAGGTAACCCCACAACAGTTATGTGCCCCAGCTTGGCACCTAACTTTTGACTCTGGATGTATTCTTATACCTTTCTGTTGTCACTCCAGTAGGATTTCTGGAGCATTACCTCACTCAGATGTTATTGCAGCCCAGATGTTAACAGGAACAAGTGTCACACCACCATGGAAGAAGCTAATGTTTCCGAGTAAAAGTGTGTGCTGCTGGGCCATCAAACTGCCAAGAGCTTCAGTGAGAAAGGAAAGGGCTGAGCCGGTGAGTGGTGAGGCTGAGGACTGGGAAGGAGAGAGCACTTTGGGAAGAAAATGTGTGATCTGCTGGGACAGTTCTCTGCGTCTTTTTCTAGGTTGGTTCCCTGGATGCCTCAGATCCTGAAGGTGTGGGGACAGGCACCCTAGCTATCCTAGATTTGAAGGTGAGAAGACTGCCAGGTGTGGGGGGGAAGGGACAGCACTGGGTTGTGATCACTGAATAAAAGGAGTTTGGAAAACAAGCGCTGGTAAACCAGAGACATGTCCCATCCATCCAGAACAGCCCCCCAGTGCATTGGCTCTCTTGTGACACATCAGCGAAATAACCTGCTGCCCATTTAAAAACCATACGTACTGATGTCTTACCTTCTTATAGTTAATGATCCCTGATTCTGCTATAATTGAAATAATTTCCAGTTTGTTTTTCGCCTGCTGTTCAGCTGGGTCAGTGGCCTAACCTGGTTAGTGTCAGTCTTGTTCGTCAGCTCCTCGCTTTCTGGGTCTTTGTGCACTAGCCCAAGCTGTTCTGCTTGAGTCTTCAATACAAATAAAGTTTACGCTGGGGGGAAAAAAAAAAAGAGTTTTTATCTCTCTGATCTCATTTCTGCTCCCACAATGCTCCCTGGATCCACTCCTCCTCTTCTCCGTGAACAAACTTTCTCCTAGAGGTGGGTGGAAGATTGTTTTCGTGTTTCACAAGATTCTTGGAAAATGTTCCTGTCCCCAACAAAGCAGGACAGTTGTAATCCTTTTTTTATTATTATTATTTTTCCCCTCCACAAGTTGATCATCCAAAAAAAAAATCCAATTGATTCAGTCCAAAAATTTTGTTTTCAATAATGTTTTTTTAAATCTCCTTTAGGTTTTATCCTTTTAAAAGTTTCCGTTTTTCAGGTGAAGTTAACTCACTGCTAAATGAAAAGTTCTTGTGCCCCAACCCCTGCCCCAGAAACACTGAAACGGGACACGTTCCAGTTCTTCCCAAACCACTTCCAAATGTTATTCCTTCTTTGTTTCAAGCTCCACCCGTTCCCTCAAACAATTTTGGCTTTAATAAATCTGCATTTTTTTCTGAAGAAAAAACAAGTAGGCTCATTAGAAAATTTCCACCAAGCTCCTTCTCTCACTGCTGTGAGTTTGGGGCCCAAATTACCAAACGGGTGCTGGAGATGGTTTGTTCCCGTATTTTTCACACGTGGGTATTTGGTGCCCCGTAGAGGCAGAACGTAGGAACTACTACAGGGTCATTTCCGCGTCCTACCCATGGGGAATGTGTTGCTAGCTCTGCCCCTCGGCCTGGCCTCTGCAGCAAACAGCTGAAGAGTTTGTAGAGGGGGGGTGATGTGGGGCGGGATGTGCTCTGGGCAAATGCTGCTCTTGCAAGTGCACTGGAGTCACTGCCTGACCTTTAGACACATCCTTGCCTCACAGATCTGCAGTGGAGCTTAGTCCACCCCCTCCCTGTACCCTGCCCCAAGCCCTGGATCTAAGCCCCCCGCCAAGCCGAAACAGCAGCCCCCTGGCAGGGGTGTTCTCCGACCCCGATTTGAAGGGCTCTGCAGGCCTACCCATTGCCTCTCCCGGCAATCCTGGCCTCTGCTGACATCTAGCGGCCCGTGGGCAGAGCGAGTGCTGCTTGTTCCGCCGTGCAAGGCTGTGACAAAGCCAGTTATTTTTAATACCCCTGGATACATTTCCCTTCAGGACCATCTTTCTAACCGGGCCTGGTCACTAGCGTAGGCAGTGTCATGGTGTGCGAAGCACTCGGGATCCTGGTATCTGCTAGCAACCCCAGCACTGCATCAGCTGCATCAAACCAGTCCCAGACAAGCCTCCTCCCCACCGCATATGGAAAGTCCCTGCCCCCCCCGCCCCTTCTCCTCTGTCTAAACTACATCAGGAAATTATAAGAATTGGAGAAGGGGGAAAAGGGTCTATTAGGTCATCTGAGTCGAGGCCGGGACAACGAGCCATTGTTTGAATATCCAGTCTAGTTTTAGATGACACCAGTGGCTGGGCTTCCACCACTTCCTCTCCAGTGTGTCACAACTATTGTCCTGGCTGAGCGCTGGCCTTGGGCAGTCGCTGTCATGCTGCCTCCCTGGCTGCAGGTGTCTGACCAAGCAGGGAGGCACCCTGCCCACAGGGATGAGTAAACTGGGGAGGCTACAACCACTGCTGGCTGGAGGGGAAGGATCCCTGATCCCTTGCACAGCAAAGCAATCACATGTTAACCCCAGATCGCAGCAAAATTATCTGGAAACTGGCTGGCAAAATACAGGGAGGTCAAACTAGAGCAAAGTGTCCATCCCTACTACCAATCCAGTTCTCCTGCCTCTTGGTCCCAGCTGGAAGGCCCTGGCCCTGGCTTTAACAGAGTAATGCTTTGTCTCCCTTCAGACTGTCCAGCCACAGAGCTCCAAGGTCATCCCCGGTTTCATGGAGAGAAACAGAGGCAGAAGGAGGCAAAGGGACTTGCCCAAGGTCACCAACCAGGCTAGGGGCAAAGCATAGGCCTTGCTCTGCGATAACAGTACTTTTGTGAGACCCTTTGATGGGATGTCCCCTCCACATCAATGATCTCTCTAGGCTGAGAGACCAAAAGACACACACCTCCCTTGTGGAGATTTGGGGGGCTCTGGGGATTAACTGGACAAGGCACTTCAGGTAAAATCATCCCATGCCACAGCTGGGCCCAGCATCCGCTCAGACCCTAATGCTCCCTTGCAATGAGTACTCAGGGACCTTGTGGACAGAAAAGGGGTGCTCCCAAAGCAGTCAGGCTAGGCAGAGGCTTGTTGCCAAGTTAAAGCTGAGTCTGGCTGGAGCAGCTGCTGGGGGTGAGGCCATAAAACGTCACAACGTAACCCCCAGGCAGAGATGGTCAGGAATCGTTCAAACAAACAGGTGCTGGAAAAGAACCTGTCTGCTAACAAGTGAAATGTTTCAAGGGACTTCAACTGAGATGCAGGGGCTGAGTTAGCCCTGCTGGGCTTCCTGCTCGTTCCTTGGATGGGTGGCTGAGGGCCCTGCCCTCACCCTGCTGCAAGACCGTGGACACTACAACTACCAGGTTCCCCGCCACGGAGTCCGGAAATCCCAGCTTTCAGTTCTGAGGCTCCTGGCTTCATGGTGCCTCCCTGACTCATGCTAATCACTAGGGTGGAAGGGGAAGCTGTAGCTGAACTTGGTTTGGTTTCAAAATTAGCAACACAAAACCCCAAAATTTTTTCACTTCCATCAACAGGAAAAAACAAAACTTCTCGTTTTCGTTCCAAAAACAGCTGCTCTGTGTGTGTATGTATGGGTGGGAGGGGTGGGGTGCATGTGTATGCATGTGTGCGTGGTGGGGTGCGGGTGTATGCACGCATGCAGAATTTGGGAAGGTCTTCTGGAATTGAAATCCTGACTGATTCACTCTCATCAGAGCACTCAGGCCCTTGGCGAGAGCTCCCAGAGCCAGGAGCAGCTGCAGCAACTAGACATGGGGGGAGGAACGCCGGATCCTGGTCACTGATGGGGACAAGAAGCCGCCTCCTTCCACTGAGAGAGCACGGCAGTAATGGAGGCAGGATGAGACCCTGCTCAAGTGAGGTGGGCTTCTGAAGCGCCAGTCTGCGATACGACAAAGGTGGACACCAGGCCGGGCTTTTAGAGGGGAGAAGAAATGACATTAGTTCCCTGGTCACTGGGAAAGGTGTTCCAACCCTACCGGTTTTTCCCTTCTCCCCTCCTTCCCCCCTGCTCCTCATTCCCTGTTTTCCTCTCCTTGTTCTCACTCCGTCCCTTTCCCTTCTCCCTGCTTTGACTCTCAATCTGGAAGTCACAGAAGGGCAGTAAGAGAAGGCCTCCCCACATCTAAACCCTTTCATTTCCCCCATCTGTCTTCTCGCCGCCTTTCCACTGCTTCATGCCTACAGCTGGATCAGGAAGAGCCTGGATTTGAGGCCGTGGAAGCTCGGGGTCCCAGCTCCCCCATTTGGTGCAGCCCAGGGGAGGCAGCAGGGCAGTGAGTGTCCGCAGGCTTGTACACAAGGCACAGTGTCAGGGGTGAGGGTGGACCTTGGTGAGGCAGTGAAAAGGCTTCCGGGCTTCAGAAGTTATTGCCGTTGGATCCAAGCCTTGCGCATGAGCATGCTAGGCTGCTGAGCCTTCAGCCACACCCTTGCAGCACAGAGGCAGGGAAAAGCTCCATGGTTCTGGCTGTCCCAGGAGAAGACTGAGAAATCCTGTGGATCTGGGCCAATCCCACATCCTGCCGTTTCCCCGAACTGGAACTGATGTCCCCCATCCATGTAGATGGGGAGGGTCTGCCTTCCCATCCCCAACCCAGTGGTCCCTACTTGCTGAGGCCCCAGCCTTGCCAAGCTAACCCCCTACCACCTACCACTGCCAGCGCTCCCAGCAGAGCGGTTTGTGCTGTGCTGTTGAACGCCTCTGCAGAGACAGGGGGCTGTCCCTGCAAAACACTATCAGCCTGGGCCCTCCTGCCAAGCCAGCTGTCTCAGGCAGACCACACAGGGGCTGGCATGCTCCAAAGACAGCCCACACATGGGACAGCAGCGGGAAGGGAGCTTGAGCCAAACCCAAGACTCCAGCACCCCAGGTCCAGCTGTGGCACCAGACCCCGCTGCTGCGCTGACCTGTATCTGGAGCCAGGCTTGCAGCCGAGGTCGAGCCATACAGAAGCCTTTGTCCCCCTCCAGTGGCTGGCACGTCGCAGACTTGAACTTCCTGCTTCTACCTATTGGGCTCAACCTTTCAGCTCAGCAGCAGGGGCATGTGCAATTAGCTCTGATGAGACAAGGGTTTGATTCAGGTGAGGCAAGGTACAAGCCCCCACCACCACCACCTTGCCCTCCTGCATCTAACGTGTGCGGGCATGTAGGAAGCTGAGCTTTCCCTGCAAAGCTTGCAGGAGGACCTGAGGCCTCTTTTTGATGCTAAGTTTCCATCAAAAAGTGGAGGCTGTTTATCTCAGAGGAAACAACCAGGCAGTGCTTGGGGAAGGGGGAACTTGCTCCTCCCTGGCTGGACAGCCGGAGTGGCTGATAAGGCAAGAAGGGTGAGAAGAATGGCAAGCAGGCAGCTTTCTGGGCCTGAAGAGAGAGAAGGCAGCACAGGAACCGCTTGTTTTCCACATCAGCAGAGAATGAGCAGCAATCACTGCAGAGATGTAATTGAAGGAAGGAAAAAGATTAAGCTGGTCCCACGCCCTTGGGTAAGGCATTGGGCAGAAGCCTGGCTCCCTGTTTCCTTCTCAGCCTTTAACCTAGGAAATGGGTTGACAGGCCCTGCCCTGGGGTGCCAGCACAGAGGCACTGAGCTCCCTGCTAAGGATGAGGCAGGAGGTGTGGGAGCGTTTGGAAAGGACAAAACTCAGGCAAACTTTTAGCAGTCGGCAGCCATGGGGGGCTACTAGCCCTGCCTGGAATGACGTGGATTTTTACTTTGCCAACACTTTTCTCAGCCCTTTCATAGCAATCTCAGAGTGATTTGCTCTCAGCACCCTTAATGACACCTTCATCTGGGAGCTGAGGCACAGAGCTATGGAGCGAAATCATTCAGAGTGTCGCAACAAGCCTGTAGCTGAGCCAATCCACTTCCTAATGAGCCAGTGCAAAAGGATGGGTTCAGACACTCAAGGAAAATCCCAGGGGTCACTCAACTTTATACGCCTCTAAGATAAAAGCTAAGAGGTTGCTTTGAAAGAGAGCTCGTAAATAGGGATGCTGGCTGTCAGGGTCTGTCCTGGTGATCCTGTACCACTCATAGGAGTATTTTAATGTTAACATAAGAGGTTCTTAGTATTAGAACTGGAGGGAATACCAGGATTGTGTTTTCCTATGCCCTTTAGGGCCTGAAGCGGTGATGGTCAAAGAGCTGAGTTCAGCGTGGTTATAGTGGAGTCTGGGGCTCTACAGTGACCTGGGTTGGAGCAACTCGGGGGGTTTGTTGGATGATGGCAAAATGCCCAGGCTAACTGCATGTTTTAGACTGCATCAACACATACCAGCTCTGTACTCATGCTACCATGCGTGGAGTCCTATGGTCTCTTCCAACTCTACGAAGCTATGTAAATAACCATCATTTTTAACGTTTCCTAATTAAGCTTTAAATCTGCTCAAATGAAATGCTCTCGTTTAAAGTTGGTCCCTGGTCTGGAACTGCTGCAATTGCCTTTTTGGAAGGGAAAGAACAAAACAAAACAAAACTTAGGACTTGTCCTGACATCTTTGGCTCAAATCTCCTCTTCCCTCCACTGCTGTGCTGGCTGCCAGCCAACTCACAGCCTCATCCCACCCGTGGGTGGCTGCCTTTCAGTGGCACCATCAGCAGAGGCTGCAAAGTGCTGTGGGATGAGAGGCGCTATGTGAAATGCAAACAATGCTGTTGGCCAAGCCCTAACTCTTGACTCTCACCCACAGTTGCTGCTGGAAAAACTGGAACACAAGGTGGGAAGGGATTATCTGGGTCATCACGTCCAGTCTCCTGACTTCACGGGTAGCCCTGGGACAGATGTTTGGTCCCAACTTATTCTGCTCAACTCCACAGAGAGTCCTTATCGCTGGAGAAGGAAGTGGGGCCAAGTTTAGAGGTCATCCCCGTCTATTTCCATCTGGCCGCAGAGTGAACACACCCATTAGCACAGAATTCCCCAGCACAACCATTTCCCTTGGTTTATAATTTACTTTTCCTTTTGGTGCAGGAGCTCTGAACCAGAGACTGTGTTCAGGCCTTGACCCGCCATGTTATCTAAACATCTTGCTGATGTTTCCACAGCCCCTGGAGTATCCTTGCCTGTACAAACATATCTAAAACCTCTGCTTCCTGTTGATTGGCTATGGGGGAAAGAACTGCGACAGCACATCAAGAAGAAAGCTGAGGCTGTTTCCACCAGGCTTAGAACTGAGTAAGTCTTTCGTGCCTAGGATATGCTGGTATCCGTTTTGGGAGAGGAGTTCATTCTTTAGCACAGTCTCCTTGCCCTTGGGAATTAGCTCGTTTCCTGACATTAAATTTAATGCAGCATTTTTGCTTCCTCTGGGCTTTTGAAGCTGGTACCGAGCACCAAGCACATTGCCAAGGCAGCAGTGACCGGCACTGGTTTAGGAAGGCGTCAGAGGAGGGTTACGTGGTAACACGCTGACAGTTACTTTTCTTGATCACCAGCTGCCGGGGGCCTTCCCTTCTCTGGCAGGAACCCTGGCCCTTTCTGCCCCCCATGCTGTCAACCTGCTTCCCCCAGTTTGCTGACCACTGCAGCTTTTACCCCAGGTGAAGAGGGGGATCCAGTGCTGCTCATTGGACTTGTCTACACCTGGCTCTTTTAAGCAGGATTAGCCTAAAATCACCATTTTTAAGGCACATAAAGGGCACCTGTCCACATGCGTGCACCCTTAATGCGCCTTAAAAATGCTGATTTTAGGTTAATCCTGCCTAAATTTGATACCTGCTTAAAGCAAGTACCAAATCTAAACTGGCATAGCTAAGTCATATTAGCCCAAGTGTAGACAATGCGCATTAATGCAGTGTACATCAATGGATGCACACCGCATTAATGCGCATTAGCGCAGTTACACATGTGCTAATGAGACTTAGCTATGCCAGACTAAATTCAGTGCATTTTAATGCGCATTAGTGCATCTACATGTACATGTGTGCCCAGATCACTTTAATGCACCTTTAAGGTGCATTAAGTTTAAGTGCATGTAACTACACATGTAGACATGCCCATTATTCCCTGCCTCGTTCCCCTCCAGCCCTGCTGCCCATCTGTTGGGACATGTGTATTGCTATCCCCTTCAAATAGGGATCTTGCATTTTCTACTCATTTTTCTACTTCCTAGGCTTGCAGTTCCCTGATCCCCCTCAGCACTACTTTGTTCTTGCTGCAGAACTGTTTCACAGGACTGCCAAGACCAGAGGTCCATCTAGCCCAATATCCTGACTGCAACAAGGTTGTTTCCCAGGATGGACTAAATAACTACCCTGCAGGAGGCAGAGTTAAGATAATCTGCATTCACACTGTGATCCCAGTCTCTTAACAGCTAGGGATTGGCTATGGCCCTGTAGCATAAGGCTCACTACCTCTTATGGATATCCTTGACATCCGTATTAAAAGACATTCCAGTTTGACTCCGGTTAAGGGTTTGGCCTCAGTGACTTCCTCAAGTGGAGTCACAGTCTAACCCCACATTGTGAAACTGTATTTCCATTTATCAGCTGTCAATCTGTCACCTTTTAGTTCTCCTTCGTTCTTCTATTATGAGACTGGGCAATCGTAATCTAATGTCTCTAGGCGAGTCATTATGTTACATACTTTGATCATGACCCACCCTGTCCTTCCTAAGGTAAATAATTTCAATCATTCCAGCCTCCTCAAGAGTTTGTTTCCAGGCCCATAATTATGTTCCTCTCCACTGCACCCCTCCCCAAAACTGCTCTGCAAGACCCTTTTTGAGATGGGATGACCTTAGTGATACAAAGGATCCCAGATGAGGCCAAAGCATTGATTTATGTGTAAAGGTCATTAGAACATTTATATATGATTCTCCACTCCATTCCTCACGCATCTGCACACTGATCAGTCTATCGTGCTGCCAAGGTCCTTTTCTCAGACTGATGCAGCTGGGTCAGAACCCGGTGCGCTGCATAAGTAGTTTACATTTCTCCCTTTCCTCTCTGCAATACTTCTCATTTATTGATCTTTGTTTCTATCATGGTGCCCACTCACCAGCTTAACCCAGGTCATTTTGTCATCTGCAAAGTTTGCTACCTCACTATTTGCCCTACATGCCAAATCATAAACAATAAGGAACTTACTACAGAAACTTGAGGTAGTCATTGCTTCTTTCATAATGCAAAATGACCATTAAACCCTACCTTTTTCCTTTCTACCTTGTAGCCCGTTCTTGACTATTGAGCATCTGCAGTATTATCTTTTGTAAGACCTTGCCAAAGACCTACAAGAGTCCAGGTTGACTGGTTCTCCTTTACCCGTTCCTGTAGTCACACTTTCAATGAATTCTAGGAGATTAGTCAAGTATGATTTTCCTTTGCTGAATCCCTGTTACTTAGACCCCCTTCCCACTGTGATCATCCACATGATTTGTTATTCCATTTTGAATAATTTCAACTGATGTGCCAGGCACCACTCTAAATCTTAAGGGATTAGGCTTCATTTCTTGGACCATCCCAGAGGCTTTTCTAAATCTGTGTCAGTGATGTTATGAATGTCCTACTCTAGTTACCATAGCACAGAACAATCCAGCTTCTTCACAGATCAAAGCAAACAGCCAATCTGGCTCTACGCTACTAAGCTAATATACAAAAATGCAGGAAACCAGTGACAGAAAATCACCCAGGAGCTCCTCAACTATAGCTTGATGATATCATTAGAAAGGAAAAAAACTTCAGGACAAGGCTACCACCGACCTCAGCAGCATGGCATCTGAGGCTGCATTCATCCCTGACAACAACTGCAGTCAAACACATTGCACCAGAGAAGAGTTTGGCTCTTGCCCATCACAAAGCAATATGCATGTGCTGGCTCTTCTGGTTGCCTTGGGGTTCAGTCAGCAGTGGCTCCTGGTCAGTTTGTTGTCATGCTCTAGCAGCCTCCCCAGAAGCAAATAAGAAATCACCCTACCCCAGGATCCCCGGAGGCCCGTCTCGTTCTTGCTCTGTCATGGCCACAACTCCGATAGCAAAATCACACACAAAGGCAGCTTTTCTCCAACTTGGGTCGACTTCCTAAAAATCACATGAGACTAAAATATTCTCCGGGGACAAACTGAGAGCAGTTACAGAAACAACAGCCACATTGATAAAACATGAAGTCTTCCAGAGCCTCCCGGGGAGGGAGGGGACCGCTGGAGAGTCAGAGTGCAGGGACTGGGACTAGGGATGGCAGAGGCGTTATCTCCAGGGAAACAGTGTGTTTCTGCACTAGCAGATAAACAATTACTTGGCTATCATGGTCGATTGGAAGTGCCAGGAGGGCCATGTCATAAGGCAGC
>NW_017728917.1:666044-682684 GCF_001723895.1 Crocodylus porosus
CCCTGTAGCATAAGGCTCACTACCTCTTATGGATATCCTTGACATCCGTATTAAAAGACATTCCAGTTTGACTCCGGTTAAGGGTTTGGCCTCAGTGACTTCCTCAAGTGGAGTCACAGTCTAACCCCACATTGTGAAACTGTATTTCCATTTATCAGCTGTCAATCTGTCACCTTTTAGTTCTCCTTCGTTCTTCTATTATGAGACTGGGCAATCGTAATCTAATGTCTCTAGGCGAGTCATTATGTTACATACTTTGATCATGACCCACCCTGTCCTTCCTAAGGTAAATAATTTCAATCATTCCAGCCTCCTCAAGAGTTTGTTTCCAGGCCCATAATTATGTTCCTCTCCACTGCACCCCTCCCCAAAACTGCTCTGCAAGACCCTTTTTGAGATGGGATGACCTTAGTGATACAAAGGATCCCAGATGAGGCCAAAGCATTGATTTATGTGTAAAGGTCATTAGAACATTTATATATGATTCTCCACTCCATTCCTCACGCATCTGCACACTGATCAGTCTATCGTGCTGCCAAGGTCCTTTTCTCAGACTGATGCAGCTGGGTCAGAACCCGGTGCGCTGCATAAGTAGTTTACATTTCTCCCTTTCCTCTCTGCAATACTTCTCATTTATTGATCTTTGTTTCTATCATGGTGCCCACTCACCAGCTTAACCCAGGTCATTTTGTCATCTGCAAAGTTTGCTACCTCACTATTTGCCCTACATGCCAAATCATAAACAATAAGGAACTTACTACAGAAACTTGAGGTAGTCATTGCTTCTTTCATAATGCAAAATGACCATTAAACCCTACCTTTTTCCTTTCTACCTTGTAGCCCGTTCTTGACTATTGAGCATCTGCAGTATTATCTTTTGTAAGACCTTGCCAAAGACCTACAAGAGTCCAGGTTGACTGGTTCTCCTTTACCCGTTCCTGTAGTCACACTTTCAATGAATTCTAGGAGATTAGTCAAGTATGATTTTCCTTTGCTGAATCCCTGTTACTTAGACCCCCTTCCCACTGTGATCATCCACATGATTTGTTATTCCATTTTGAATAATTTCAACTGATGTGCCAGGCACCACTCTAAATCTTAAGGGATTAGGCTTCATTTCTTGGACCATCCCAGAGGCTTTTCTAAATCTGTGTCAGTGATGTTATGAATGTCCTACTCTAGTTACCATAGCACAGAACAATCCAGCTTCTTCACAGATCAAAGCAAACAGCCAATCTGGCTCTACGCTACTAAGCTAATATACAAAAATGCAGGAAACCAGTGACAGAAAATCACCCAGGAGCTCCTCAACTATAGCTTGATGATATCATTAGAAAGGAAAAAAACTTCAGGACAAGGCTACCACCGACCTCAGCAGCATGGCATCTGAGGCTGCATTCATCCCTGACAACAACTGCAGTCAAACACATTGCACCAGAGAAGAGTTTGGCTCTTGCCCATCACAAAGCAATATGCATGTGCTGGCTCTTCTGGTTGCCTTGGGGTTCAGTCAGCAGTGGCTCCTGGTCAGTTTGTTGTCATGCTCTAGCAGCCTCCCCAGAAGCAAATAAGAAATCACCCTACCCCAGGATCCCCGGAGGCCCGTCTCGTTCTTGCTCTGTCATGGCCACAACTCCGATAGCAAAATCACACACAAAGGCAGCTTTTCTCCAACTTGGGTCGACTTCCTAAAAATCACATGAGACTAAAATATTCTCCGGGGACAAACTGAGAGCAGTTACAGAAACAACAGCCACATTGATAAAACATGAAGTCTTCCAGAGCCTCCCGGGGAGGGAGGGGACCGCTGGAGAGTCAGAGTGCAGGGACTGGGACTAGGGATGGCAGAGGCGTTATCTCCAGGGAAACAGTGTGTTTCTGCACTAGCAGATAAACAATTACTTGGCTATCATGGTCGATTGGAAGTGCCAGGAGGGCCATGTCATAAGGCAGCCAGGGAAACCTTTGGGGGCAGATTAGGTCACTAGTTGAGTCTCAGGTTTTTGCTCTCAAGATGAAGACTCCTGCGTGGAACTAACTCCAGTCTATATGGCAACCAACTTGGGAATGTGCTGGGGGAGAGGGCGAAGCTATCACTACTCCAGAAAGGCCCAACTAGGTTCTCTTTACTGGGGTATCCCCAGGCAGGAAGAGAAGGGAGCCAGATTGGAAAGGATCAGGCATGAGGAGGGCAGGAGTTTATCCATTAAAATTATTCCGGGGTCGCCCTGCCTTTATCTCTCCCTTCCCCACCAAGCAAGCACTTGATATCCTCTTTCCTCTTGGCTCTGCCACTCATCTCCTGGCAGACCTTAGGCAAATCCCTTCACACTGCTGGGCCTCTGCTCCCCGCAGCTGCAATACAGGTACACAGATCTGTGAATTGCTGGGAGCTCAATGGAGCAACGTCGCTAGGCAAAACCCGTACTGCTAATGTCTTGCTCTCTGTTGTCACGGTGGGAAAAACAGCAGATTGTTTCCCATAAATCCAGCCCCATGTGATGACTGGAAGGAAGACACAAGCTTGGCAGCATGGTTCCTCCCCAAAGCGAGACTGGTGGAGACCAGCCCAGCTCTGATCCTGACAGGCACAGCGAGTAGAGGGTACAGCAATGACCCCATTGGCATGTCTTCTGTTCAGCTCTGTCCTAGCCCACTTTTCTGAACAAGAGGCATCCAACTCTGACTTTTAGCAAAGGATCTGTCATTTTGCTACCTCATTCCCCCTAGCTCCAGTGAATTTAAGAGCCAAATTTCCACCCTTCTTTCCAGACACCCTCTTTGCAGTTTTCATATGTTGGTGGGTGTGTTTCACCAATCATTCAGCAAACTATCATTTCCTAGGAGTTTGGGCTGACTTACAGGCAAAGAGGACTGCCAGTCAACAGTGATCACAGACCAATTCCTGGGCTGTGCCAGACACCAAGGGTCACTCAGCCTGGAAACCCCTTTTAACCAGTCTGTATAAAAGCCTTCCTCCTACACCCCCAGAAGGTTTTGCTCCTTCCTGGCTCATAGACAGAGTTCATGCACCTGGTGAGCATGACAGATACCAGGTTAAGGCAGATGGATGGAGGCTCCCATGCCCAGCTCTTCATTTATGTCTACAGGTGAGTAAAATGCCCAGGTCTACCTATGAATACAAGCAAAAACAGAGTGGAGCCCAGTGAGCCTTCCCAGTCACTTCAGGGCCATCGGTGCAGTACAGGAACATACACAGGCATTTAATGAAATACTGTTACTTGCTAAGAAATCCACAGAAATGCTGGTCTGTGAAGGTAGATGTAGGGATATCTGGTGCAGAATTGTGGCATCCAGGGAAGCAGCAGTTTTGCTAATGCTGGCTATACTGAAAAGCCAACACAGGTGCATGGAGGGGGAAAAGGGAACATCACTTCTCACCCTTTTTATGTACGATGCCAGGCAAAGGCAGGGAAGGAAGGAGAAAAGTCTGGCTTTACAATAGCCCTCTCAGGCCTTTTATTTTATTTATGCCTCTGAATTCCTATGGTTCAGGATAAATTCCAGGGGCTGTGGTCTAGATCCACCAAGGCGCCGAGGTCCCTAAGTTCTAGTTCAGCACTGAGCCCCACTGAAATCAAACAGGAGTCCTTTGTCAATCTGGCCTTAAATGCCACTCTCTAAATGTGTTGCCCCCCAGGCAGAAATACTGCATTACATACCCACTTTGAACTGGCAGTTAAATGATGATTGAGAATGCAGATTCATGAAGAACTGGGCTCATTCAGTGCCTTGGTGTTGCTCCAGATTTATGCCACGGTATAACAATGTTCAGATTCCAGTGGCATCTCTCCATACATGTAGCCATATTGTTTTGTGCTGCCTGTTATTTTTAGTTGTGCTGTAGCACCTGGCAGGGCTGGCACCTACTCCTTCTTCTTCTATTTTTAAGATTGTTTCTCTTTCCCTTCTTTACAAGCTTGTGCTGTGTGTTTGCCTTGGCTAGCTGATCCATGCAGTGTGTGGCTAGGTGCATGAGGTCCTTTACAACCAAACAATAACCATATGTGGCATGTGCCTTCTGTCAGGCGCACTGCACAAAGAAGGAAGTTCATAGGACCATCTATCTTTAAGGCTAGAAAAGACTGTAATGATCATTTAGTCTGTCTTCCTGCCCTCTCACAGAAGACAGAATTTCACTCCGTGATTCCTCCAGCCATTGGGTTTTTCTCTGTTAGATCAAAGGACGTGCTGCTACCAGAAATCTTCCCCAGGTGGAGAAACTGATAGACAGAGCATAAAGGCGCAACCCCATTTCACAGATGCGGAAACTGAGGCTCTGAGCAATGAGGTACCTTGTCCAAGATGCTGCAGTGGCCCGGCTGCACAGCCCATGAAAAGAACTCGGTATCACTCGGTCCCGATCACCAGGCCCTGTGGGCCTGAATGTATTTTTGGGATCCAATCTGGAGTGAAACCCAGATTCCTGGAGGAAGCCCATATGCCTGTGTTGATGTTTTTGTGAGGAGGGGGAGTCAGCTGCTTGATGGTCTCCTCACATTTTTTCCCTTGCCACACTTCCCGTTTCCTCTGTTTGGAGCAGCTCTGTCACTGAAGGGCCAGATCAAACAGCTTCTAAAGGTGTTGTTTCCCCTCTTTATTAATGTGTCTCAGCTCTGACTCATTTCCTTTCCCACTACAGATCATTCTTTGGTGAATTCTAAAATAAACCCCTTTGCTCAGCTCCCATCCTAGAGTTTGGCAGATTAGCTACTGACTTGCCTTTGTTTGTTTCTTCTATTACTAACAAACAGTTTCAGTAACTCTTTAAGGGACAAGCTGAAGCCGGGATTAGGATACACTGCATCTGTGGGCTCCCCAGGGGTTTTCAAGAAGGACCAAGCTAATAATAATCAGTGACTGTGTTTGTTAGCTTCCTTTCATTGTTGTCCTTGCTTGAGTTTATTGTGGGCTTTGGCCCCGGATGTTTCATTTCAGTCTGGAGCATCTGGAAGTTCTGGGAATTTCAGACAACGTAGATTTATCACAACATGTTTGCAATCCACATTCCCTACCCCCCAAAATGAAATTAATAGACAGGCTGGATCCTCCAAGGAATTGGGGTTGTTCTAAAGAACAATGTGAGTTTATTTTTTTAAATCACATCTATGAGCAAAAAAAAAGCATTTAATATGCTCATGGTCCATCTTAAGGATTAACTCATTAATCTTCACAGCATGTCTCTGGGGGGTAGGAATTATTATCCCTGTTTATGATTATCCCTGCTTCTATTTCATCCTAGCTGGATGTAGGTGGGCTGGGCAGCGTGCCCTGAAGAGGATGGAAATAAAGGATGCTCTAAACCTGTGGGGCACTGATGCCTGGAGTCTGATGTTGTATCCTACATTTGTCTTCCTAAAATCCACAGAGCCCAGTCCTCTCAGATTGCCGGACTCAGAGCATCTCAAGTCACATGAATGAATGATGATCTATTTCTACCAACTTGGGATCTGGCCCACAATCCACCAAGGGAACCAGGGGAAAATGGAGCATCTTAATCAAACTCAAACTGTGAACCTGCCCCACAAGCCACAAGAGAAGTGGGCAGACATGCAGTAAATGGTAAGGTGGCCACAGGGTGCCTGGCTACTTTTCCACCTTGATTTACTGTCAGCATTGACAAGCTTCGTCTCCTGGCTCCTCAGATGCTGTCTGTCGAGTCTAATGCTGTTGATTTGATAATATATCTAATCTGGCTTTCTTGAAAACACCCTTTATCTCAGAGCTGCTGTTCTTCTACTTGAACCATCTTCCTTCCTCTCATTCTTTCTATCTTTCCCAGCTGGGGCCAATCTGTCCGGGAAGTAATCCAACTCACTTCCATCTGATGGGAGCTGATCCCAGTTCAGCTCCCCGCGTCTACTCCAGAGTCAGAATCAATCCAGGTCAGTATTCTGAAATCATTCATTTTCCTCCTCTGCATTTTTGCTGCTGCCTTCCTCCCTCCATTCTGGGTGGTGTGGGGAAAACAGCAGTATGGACGGGTTCCTTCCTCAGAGCTTTCACAAAGCAAATGCCAAACTGCACTCACCCACACCCACACATGATACCCAGCTTCCTACTTCTTCTCTTTCCTCCAAGCACTAATTACACACCCACACACCCACCCTGTCTTCCCCAAGGCTGGGAGAGTCGTGGAAGCTCCAAAGCAAAACACCAATGTCCTAGTTTAGAAAAAAAAATTATAATTAAAAGGCCTAGTGTGGCTACCGAGCTTTGGGCAGGTTCCCCACGAGGACACTGGACGTGTCCCACAGGGAACAGCTGCAGAACAGAGCCTGCAGGGGCCTGATTCTGCTCCCCTGACTCTCACCACTGCCCCTCCCCTCGTGAGCTCTCCCATGGCCATGAGTCATGCCATGAAATGGCTGGAGCATGCTCTCAGTCACACCCCACAACACGTTGCCAGCTGAACTCTCTGCGTGCACCCCTGTGCTGTGGAAACCAAGGCTGTTGTTCTTACCCCTCAGCAAAGCCAAATGGGGGTCGCTTGGCTTTAAGGGTCCATAAGAATATTACTTTAAAAAAAAAAAAATTCTGGCCCATGGGGCTGGTCATGTGCATAAGCTAGACACTACTGGACTCTGAAGGAGTTCAGATGGAGGCCTGACTCTCTCTTCAAGCCTCCCATTTCTCAGTGATGGTCTGAGATAAACAGCTGGATGCTGGTCACTTTGGGAACCATTTCAGCTGGGAATGCTGGGCTGGAGGCCCCTCTGGCATGCTGAGGTTTCCATGTTCTGGCCAGCCCTGGAAGCAGAATTGCTGGAAATCTCCCAAGGGAGGATCCTGTCATAAGATTGCTGGGCCTTGCTTGTAGACCTCAAGGCTTCAGAGGAAGTGAAACAACTGAGCTGGACCTCATTCCTACTTAAGGCTCAATTAAATAGAGGTATGAAATATATCACTTCTCCTCTCAGTGGGGGCAGCTCCGGTGAAGGTCATTGGTTCAAACACATCAGTATTCAAAGTGTACTCCCCCCATTAAAAAATCACTTGAAACATCTAAGCCACAGAAAAGGGTCCATCTGAGCTCAGCTCTAATCCTGCATACAGGCTTGCCATGGAGAGAAGAAACTCATTTTATTCACAATCAGTTTTCCCACCACTGCCTTCATCTGCTGCTACATCTTTATACCCATGGTGAATTGTATTAATTTGGTCTAAAGGACTGTAATGGAACCAAAGCTTATGGTTTCGAGCAGATGCTTGTAATCGGGAGTCTTGGGATATGCCTGAAGGATATTTGGTATTTACTGGTACTTACTATTTCCTGATCCACAGCCTGGCAGCTCTGACTGACCTCTACATTTAACAGAATGGGAAGCTGATGCTGTATCATGTCTGAAAGGAAGCAACAAAGATCCATGGTCATGGTTGCAGGTCCAAGGTGTGTGACTGCCTTTCTGTCCATTTACATTTGTTATATGCATTGTGGCAAGCAGATTCTTCAGCAGGTGGGTGGCCCATGAATGAAGGATGAAAGTGCAGGATGGAAAAGAGGAAGAGGTTTTTCTTCACAGCATACAGGAAGAAGAAGTGTACATGCTTCCAGCTCAGCTGGTTTTTATTATCAGGAAATGTTTAACTAGCTCTAGCACAAAAAGGATGTTCTTTCATTTCTGTAAGACAAGATTCTTTGGGCGAATCTGATATCTTTTATTAGACCAACTTAAATAGTTGGAAAAAAAAAGTTTAGTAAGCTTTCGGGTTTAAAAACCCTTTGTCAGGCTGAGGAAGTCTCTGCAGTTGGTGTGTGCTCTTCCTGAATGGAATGGAGGCTTTTCAAGACATACTGCTTCATAAGGAGCATACAGAAGGAAAAAAGGAAGCATCTGCAGTTATGGTGCCCAAGACAAACTACACTTATCGATCCCCATGGGACAGGAGTGAAATACAGCATGTTTATGAATAAAGAGCAATGCAGTGCCAGAGCTTAGACTGGGAGACAAGGAACGCTGTATCCAATAGGAGCTACTGAAAGAGCTAGGCCATCAGCACAGAAACACCAGAGCAGGAATCTGATCAGGACACAGGTGTTAGTGTCTCTGCTCATATGAAGAATGCCCAGAATCTTGCTTCTGTTACAGCCTCAGCTTTAGGTCCCATCCATCCGGTGGCTCATTCAGCAATGCAGAGCACCACGCAAGGGAACAGCATGGACTCAAGAGGCAGAGTGCCCCTTCCTGGGTCACCCAAAACATGCCCTGCAACATTACGTTCCCCAGCCCTGTGATGTGGTGTTAGAATAGTAATGACGCAGGAGAGCACTCCCTTGCTGAATTGCCATAGGAACATCATAGTACCCTTGAAAGTCTGACCCAGCCCAACTGTATTCAGTTTGTGCAGTCAATTGAAATCACAACACAAGAAACGACGTCTGCCAGCATCCCTGTCTATGCACATGTAAAAGACTGCAGAAAGGAAATCACTGAAGGCCAGATTTGTCACTGCTGTCAGCATTCAGGGAATAGCATTCCCAGTTGCATGTCCAGTTTGTATGCACGATTACCCCAATGGGGTGGGCAGATGAGGCCACACTTCTGATGCAATTTGTGGATATAATCAAACAAATTAGGCCTGCAAATGTGCATGTGTGTGTATGCATACACACAAATGAACATTTCAGCAATGACAATCTGGCCCTCTCATATCAAGAGGCTATGACACAGTGCAGACTGCGGAAAGCAGCCTTCACTAGCAATGTGAGAGGTAAACATAAAAGGTATGCCCGTGGACTGAGAAACCTTTGTCTGTGGCTCAGGGTATGTATTATCTAAGGACTTCTGCAGGTAAGAGGGTCAGCTGGTAGTTGTTAGGATCTCCCAGCAGTCACAGCAATATGTTTCCATACATTTACCCACTAGCTGTGCTCTGTAATTTGCTCTGTACAGTATTACTTTAGTGACTACAACAAAAGAGATGGCTTTAGAAAAGCTGCCTGCCCTGCTTTTTTTTTTTTTATTTGATGGTGTTGACAAAAAAGATCACCACTGAACTGCATCCACCAGTTAATTAGCAGTGATTGATAAGCAGTTGTTAGAATGGACCACGCTCCTGCCTTATCCACATCATAGCTAGCACTGTGTTGAAAGATTGATGTAGATTAAAAAAATAAAACAGCCTCAAACTCTGGAATAAAAAATGAGGCTGAAGACGTATAATGATGTCTTGGGGATTTGATTTAGCCCACCAAATTCCTTTTTAAAACATGATTATTAACCATTGTCAAGTGACCGCCATTTAGCTTGCATCTCATCAATACAGATTTGGTCAAGTTGTATCAGACCGATCCAGAAAATAACAGTATACATAGAAACCCCAGCTTCTCCAGTGCTGCTCCCTGAGTGCATAAAATCTGCATGATGGTTTTGTGATGTGGATTGTCAACAAAGAACAGAGATGAGTTATGAATCCCTTGGAGTTGTCATGTGAGCTGGTTTCACACCAGTCTCTCTAGAGGCAAAGGGCTAAGGAGCTAGAGGGGAAGAGGGACTGTCAGAGGGCAGCAGCTCTGTCTCATTTTGATACAAATGTTCCTTTCTTTTAATTTTTCTGCAACTGGTTATAATTTAACAGAATGGAACTGAGGGACAGATGGAAAATACACATGTTTTGTTTTCACGTCTGAACCAGACATGGCCACAAGTCATGTTCTGCAATGATCGAGGGTGTTATCAGTCACACACACTGACATTTTGCCAAAAGGTTTCTTTGTCTGTTCTCTGAAGTGTAAAAGTGAAGGTTACCATTCCTTTCATTTTGCAAGGGAAAACGTGAACGGCTCGATCCTAAGGGTCCATCAGAATATTAACAAAAAAAAGGGGGGGTGGGGGTGGAAATCAACTTCCTTCTGATGATCTCACGATGCCAAGCCTTTGGGAACTCCCAGAGAAAAACAGTATTTAAGGAAGTTCTTGTAAAATTGCCAACCCAGACATAAAAAGGCGCATTCAGCCTTTACCTGTGTGATCTTAGAAAAAACATTTTTTTGATTTTGTTATTTTTAAGTATTCATTTCCTATAGTTAATATTAGCTACAGCATATCATGAAGTTGCCTATTCCAACACTGCTGTGCCCTTGATACTTAAATATTTAGCTGTGCAAAATAATCAAACTCTTATTGCACTTTACCCCAAGCAGCAACATTTTAAAGCAAACATAAAGCCCGCCCCAGAGATCTAGCATTCACCCATCTAAATAATTACTCACTATGGCAAGTAGACTTTGGCAAGGGCAATTTAAGGGTGCAGACAAAAGGGACAACTGGCTAGAATTTTTGGGTCAATGTAAAAGAAAACAAGAAAAAGTGTCTTCAAAAAACAAAAGCAGACATTTTTTTTTTAAAGGAAAAGGTTTCATGCCCGTTTGTTTCCATTTGAAAATTTACCATTCCCTTCCTTTCCTGGTGAAGACCCCAGTTCAGCAAGGTAATAGCCACATGTCTGACTAGTGAGGTGAGCAGTCCTAATTAAAACGACAGGGGTACATGTGTCCTTTAGGCACCTGCCTTGCTGAATGGGCCCTGAATGTATGCTTTCAGAAAAAGGAGCAACAGGCACAGGGGTGTAAGTTCGCTTGATGCCTTTGGACACACCCAACTTGAAATGTACAGATAATGGCTGGGGTGGGTTGGCAGAGTTGTTAAGGTGCTTTGCTGTGATTATCAAGGCCTGCTCAAAGCCTGCTTCCACTTGGAACCTGCTGTAAATGGGTACCAAGTTACCCTGGCTGGGAAGTCTAAGGGAGCAGAAAATTATGCTGGACACATCTCTCCTTTGCATGTTGTCTTTTCAACCTGCTGGGCCAAGAGCTTAGGTGGGTCATTGAATTTTTTATTTTTGGAGGCAAGAACATTGGATAATTAGCTGCATAACTAACTGCTGGATCTGCATGTGCAAATGTCAGGTATTGTAGGGGCAACTGTTTACATTTCTCTTGCAAATCTGGCCCTCGAGACATTAGCTGCTCACACCACGCAGCAAATCACACCCTACCGCTATGCACAACAAATTGCAAATCTGGCCCTGCAACAAACAGACACAGGCAGCAGCCTATCTGTCATGCTCGTAAACAACATATGCGAAGATGAGTTTTTACAGGCCCTATCAATGTGTTTGCTGCTTGCAGAATGCAGCTCTCACACCACAAAAAGCAACCTGACAGCAAGCACTCACCACTCTCTGGCTAGCAGCCTGAGCAGGGAGGCCAAGGACATGATGTAGGGGTAGCTGAACAGTGCTTGCACCCCTCTTCATGGGCTCTCTAAAGTAGGATGCTCAGGTGGAAGGACATGTAAATGCAACCTTGCTGTGCAGCAGTGGTTGAGGCAGCCTGGGCTCTACTACTCTCTGAGTAACAGGCTTTATTCTCTGGCGTCTTTACTGAGCACTAGAAGCCGTATCTATACCACCAGCCAGTTCAGAGAAACAAGCCCCCTTCACTTGTTCCCCTGCTGCCTGTGCGCAAGCTAGGCAATCAGGCTGAGCAGGCAGGTACGTGGGGTCCTGAGTGCATGATCCAGCACTGCATTCAGGCTCTCTGACACAAGCGTCCACTCTGAAAAGGAGCGAGTGGGCAGGGCTTGCTTTTCAGCAGCAGGCCCAGGCTTAGCAGGGAGGCAGCACAGATACGGCCATAGAGACCTACTCCTGAATGCAAACCCCAACAATTCAGAGGTATCCTCCACATCACTTGGCATTTATCTAATTCTAGCCTAATTTCCTTTGGGCCTTCCCTCTTCCCTTTCCATTTGCCTGGTTAACCCCCCATTCATATCCACGGAGGTTTTGCTCCAGGGAGAGCTGAACTGGTTCCTTGGGGAGGAAGTTGATGTAGGCTTTTCTGTGTGATTCTAGATCACAAAGAGTTGGCCGTAAGTTGGTCTGATTAAACCTTAGTGCGAAACAGATGCAAAGTTTCATGCAACAAGTGAAGTGGGGTGGGGAAACTGATGTAATTTACATGTTCTCTCCATCCATTGCTTGAGATCCTAGCTATTAGATCTGAAACTGATTAAATGTGAGAGCTTGGCATAATAATAAAAGCATTTGCCACTAGTTTCATAATGCTCTTCTGGGAGCTGTAGTTTTATATTCCTTTGAAATATAGTCCACAAAAAGATCTCTTCCTTCTAGTTCATTTCTTTTCACTGCTGTATATTTAAAAAATAAAGGGGGGAAAAAAATCTCTTTTACTCTTATCTGCCAAATCTGGAGGCAAGACGCGCATTTACATTCAAAATCTGGCCCAGTACTACAAATGCTGGAGCTTCCAAGCAGAGAAAGAGCTAGAGAGTGAAAGAAGTCAGGACAATTACATTCATTTGTCTGCCTTGTTTTTACTGAAATAATTCAGGCAAGGCCAACTGCCTTACTTGGATTCTCTAAGGTATAATTTAGGCATAAGATGTTTACAATCAAGTCTCATTTGCATCAACAGGGAGGAAAACATGGGATCTGCTGGATATTTCAACTGGCGGGTTAATTACTAGTTTAACCACTAATATTTATTCACCCTTCTGCAACTGAACAGACGCTGATCCTCTGGGCCTCCACGTGAGAACAGTCCCCACTGGTTTCACATACAATAGTGGGCCCAATCCTGTACTCCTTCCTAGATGCTGTTTTTGTTATTAAGGAGATGTGTGCTGCAGGTAGGTTTTGACTGACACCCTTTGGGAACCAAGCCCTGTCATTAGTCACAGTTTAGAGCCAGCACCTGGGCAACAAAAGAGCGACTGGAAAGTCCCATGAATGCACCCAATTCTTACTGAAAGGCCTAGATTCTGCCACTCCTGCTCACACGGACTGAAGTCGTGATCAATAAGTAATCAGTGGGATGACGGGTGAGGCACAGAACCGCTTGGCAGGATCCAGCCTTAAAATACTTTGCTAGGTGATGCTGAGTACAGTTCTCTGCTGTGCAGAGAAACATAAATGGCGACACCATTAAACAAGACTAACACGAAAGAGGCTGTCTAATCGATGTGTCAGTAAATGATTAAGACCTGAGAGGTGAGTTTTTTAACCTGGGTTTAAACTGACAAAGTTGAGAAGAAGATCAGAGATCAAAAGGTAAAACTAGTCTGCCACTTCGTAGGCCAGGAGTCTGCTCTGAGATGAGGCTGAACAAGCACGTTTTGGTGTGACAGAGTACCAAGCACAGAAGAAAAGAGGCGAGATAAGATCAGGAAGATGTACTGGGTCAGACTCCAGGTTATGGAAAACCCTCCTCTCCAGGGTTCATGCAGTTTTGGTCCCCTAGCAACTGCCAGCAAGGGTCCTAATTTATGCCAACTGGAATGGCTGTGGTGGTGTTGACACTTCTCCACTGGGAAATGACCTCAGGCTGCCAACTAATTTCTCATAAGCCACTGAACTGCTGATAGGTGCTAAAACATTTTGGTCTCTTCGCAATCTGTGCTGCACTAGAATCATTGACGTAGAGGCAAAAGGCTCCATATTTCATTCCATATCGTCTGAGCCACCCTGTGAAAATTGTCTTTTCATAATATAACCTCTGACATACACTCTTGCTCCCATCCCCATGCAACGTTTAGGGTGACTGGGGCACTAGGCATTTACAAATGAAGTAATGATGAGCTAACCATAAAAGACTGAGAACAAGGTGGATCAGTGGCCTGAGAAGGGCTGCTTCCATCTCCACAGGCCTAATCCTGCTCCATCTAAGAGCTTTTGGTTTCCCATCTGTACTGGGCAGTTGCTTTTTGTTTCCCTTTGGCATTTTATGCCCTTTTGCCAGTCTAAATAGGTTGGTCAATTCCCCCTTTTTTTTAGATTCAATTTTAGGTTTCCGTGCACGTGCACTAGCAGAAGGTTGCAATATTTTGACAGCAAATACCACCAGGGAATATTTATGTCTGAAGAAAAAGTTGCTTTAACTGAAAAGAAGAAAAATCAGTCAGTGTGTCTGTCACTACTAGGTTTTGTACATCCTTTATTTATATGTATGTATATTTTCCTTTAGTATTTTTAAACACTGTCATTGTGCTCAGCTGTGAGTAGGGCGTGAGTACATATGGACACGCTCACACACATAAAACCTTATTTGGTGACTTAAACTCCCTGACAGTTTTTTCTCCTGACTGCCTTTCTATTTTAAAACCTAAAGTGCTGTTGACCAAACAGGTGAAGGTTTCACTGGGTATTTTTTAAACATGTGTCTTTTTACTCTATTCTCTCTCTTTAAGAGTAATGCACATGTTGATTGCATGTATACAGGAAAAACATAGATGCTTCAGTTTTGAGAACTAATTCCTAAAATATGGGTTACTGAGGAGGCGTCAAGAACAAGATCAAACTGTTAAAATGTGTCCAAAAATATGCAACACTTGATGACACCCCACAAATGACATTCTAATGTGAGACAGCTATTAGAGGGAATGTAAAACACATGCTGCCTGGACTCAAAAGGTCAAGGATTTATCTTGAAATTGCAGATAGCAGAGTCTCTCAAGACTAGGAATGAAAACATTTCAGGTTCCCTAGTAAAAATAATGTAAGCAACGTACATTTATAATGAAAGCATAATAATAACATACTCTAAAAAGGGATGACCCTGTACCTCATTATCAAATAACAGGGACTTTTGAGCAACTCAGACCTGCCGGAGAAGATGCTGGAAATAATATACTGAATGTGCAATGAAAATAAAGGGGCTTTCCTTTTGCCATGCCCAAATTCTGCCCTTGACTTCAGTAGCAGAGGCATGGACATGTCTATGGAGAGCATTTGTTCCAAAGGCCCCAAGATACCACAGAGGCAACACTCAAGTACTTAAACTTACACATGCTTAGCACCTGGCTGAATCAGGTCTGCACATCAGTCAGCTGCATTTTAAAGGGTAATATGCCCTGAATCAGAATGCTTATGTTGGGATGAAGAAGCCTAAAGCAAGTGTTAATAGTAATGAATAATTAATCATGTTTAACACTTTAACTTTCAGAGGGCTTAATGAATGCTTACTAATGAAATGGAAAGCAAATCCCTCTGCAATGCAGGAGAATGTGATGAAGAAAGTCAGGTAAGTCAAATGAGTTATCTGACATCAGGAAAGCAACACTGATAGCAACAGCGAACATGCTTAAAACCCAGTTATTACATAAGGCAATGGGGGGCAGCAGGGGGTTTGATCTCTGTCTGAGTTTTGCTGCCTTTAACACAACTAGCTTCAGTAATATATAGAATGCAGTCTATCAAAACCTGATGACATATTTTGGCATTAGCTATTTCCTATCATTGAAAGCAATTGTAGTTTAGGAAATTTTCACCCTTTCCTATCTCATTATTGGTTAACTTTTGCCGGTACTCTGTCTCCTTGCCTCCACTGTAAGCATTGGGAAGTCAGCATGTTATAAAGTATATGGGTGAGATTCTGCACAATTTAATGAGGAAAAAATTTCCTTTTGCCTTGAGTGGAGGATTCTGTATGGATAAAGGTGGCAGGATCAGGGCCACTTGATGCTGTTCACAGACTTTGCTTTTTGTGGTACCTCTGAGACTGATCAATGGATCCTAAGGAGAGATCAGAGTAATTTTCAGTTCCTATGTTTTGTTTCACCTGACTTGAATTAGTGTGGCCTCTGCTTTGTGTTTCTGTTTGGAAAGCAATGCCGTTGACTGCATTTGTTTCCTTGACAAAGGGCCAAATCCAGCCATCTTTCATTACAGGACTGAAGTCAAAAGTAGGGTGGTCTGAGTTCAGGCCTAGAACAACAAAGTCTGACTGTGTACTGCCGTGTACCTTGCAGGGTTATTTCCATGGAGGGACTATAAAATGGTATCAATCAAACAGGAGTTGGAAGAGAGTTTCCTACAGCTGTGGATGCTAGTGTGACGGAGTGGTAGGATGGGTGATAGCCTTAAGGCCCCTGCAGCTGCTAGCAATTTCATGCTCTTATTCAGGCTTTTGATCAACCAGTTTAGTCACTACAATGTTAAGACACCTCTATTTATTCCCTGAAGCCTTGCTACATTAGCAATACCCACTGTATGAATTCCCCTTCCCTGTTAGCAATGGTGCTCCCACACTGTGAACAATAGTGGCACATTTTCCCAAATCAGCCCACACACTTTTCAATATATGAGCTGCTCAGGACCAACCAAGACTTGATGTGTGCTATCTTCTGTTTTGAATTACATGTCTGCTTCCTCCTGGACCTCTGAGAGGACAACTGCTGAGCACCATGGAAAGGCAGGTTAACTGCCAGTGAGCTAACAAACAATGCACCCCTCATCCTGAGTAATGCCCCAGAATTGCCTGAATCATGGTCCTAATCTTTAAAAATGCTGACCCAATGGAAGCCACATTTGGCAAACAGATAAGGTAAATTTTCTCTGCCACCAAGTGTCTACAACCAAGCAAATCTCATTCCAGAGTGAAGGGATATGGCCAGTTTACTACCACCACTCAGAAATATTATTGGCAACAGGAATGTCACATCCTGTTAGCTGTTCCCTTTAAACCTCCATAAGAGCCATCTATTCCCAGCTCTGCCACTGACCTATATGTAACCTTTGGGAAGTCATTAGCCTCTGTAGGTAGTTCTTTAGTGTTGCCACAGCCATGGGCAACTGGTGCCTCCTGAGTCTGGCGG
>NW_017728917.1:682784-690914 GCF_001723895.1 Crocodylus porosus
CCAGATTGCTGATGGCAGGGGGGTCCCCCTGTGGCCAACCAGGTGGTGTGGGGGTCCCCCAGTGGCTGATCACTGAGCCTGAAACCACCAGTGGCAAAACTGGAAGTGCACTTCCACCGGCACTTCTGGTTTTGTGGCTGGCGCTTCCAGGGGGTGCACGGCCAATCGCAGGAGGTGCGCATGCACACTGTACGTGTCGCCAATGGACACAGCAATGTCAAGAGCTACTTTGCAGCATCCATCTGCTCCTGCTCCCCATGCATCTATCCTGGAAACAAGACAGCGAAGCCACCCTAGCAGTACTCATAGTTGCTTTCAAGCATGTAGGGGACAGAGTGCTGAACACCCTGGAGAGGCTTTGTCACCTTTAAGAGGTTTGAGCAGGCTGTGGAGCAGTCGGCAGATGCGATGCAGCTTAACGAGGTGGTCACATGACCATGGGAAAGCTCCTGGATTGGAGGATGGTGCTGAGTAGCCTCAGTATAAACCCAGGCTCTCAGAGCTGAGTGGGGAGTTGTTGCAGGGAGTCAGCGAGACAACATTGCCTGGATGGAGCTGCTGTGCCCAGAAAATCTGGTGGTTAAGAGTAGGAACTATGGAGATGGAGGAGGTTCCTGGTCCTGGGGAATTACCTAAAATGACATCCTGATAGGGTAGGATGGTGTGGTGGGGCTGCCTGTGGCAGGGTGGTCCCCAGGAAATGCCACACCAGTGCCTCCCCAGTGAAAGGCAAGTATGGGGCACTGTATAGCCTCAGCCCCCACAACTTAGTGGGTTACCCTGTAGAGGGGACAGGCAAGGGGTCCAGGCATGTCATCAGGCCTATGACCCAAGGGGCATAAGGCTGAGAGCCCCAGTGAGGGGGTGGAGTAGTGAGCGCAGTAAGAGGGTGTGTGAGAAGGCTGCAGAAAGTAGGGTTTGCATGGGCAGGCCTGAAGGACTGTGCATGGGCCAGCCTTAAAGACTGAGTGAGCTGAGTTTGGAGGGGCCTGAGAAGGCAGACCCGTATGTGAGAGAGGGTGAGTAGCTCATTAACCTGACTGGAGAAACCCTCGATTAGTTGATGCTGGGGCCATGACCAGAACGGTCAAAGGGGCAGAGCTTCCACTGCAAGGGATGCACAGAGCCAGGGGCCTGGGGTTCAGACTAGGCTAGAGGTGAGGCCAGGGCCTGAGTGGCCAAAGGGCCTGGAGGGGGCCCACTGCCAAGAGGGAGAAGGGTGTAGGGAGCTTTGCAGCCCAGAATGAGAGTGGAGTAGACCGCCTGAGAAGGAGCAATCCAGTTTGGGTCCAAACACCAGGTGGGCATAGAAGGAGGTCCATCCTGGGGCTGTAACCAAATAGTGATGCTATCTGTGAGGCATGGGATACAGTATAAGGGAAGGCTCAGAGCTGTGTATTATGCCCTTGGCATCAGGCAGTAAATGGGCAGCCTCCAACCATGTAAACCTCTATTTCAGTTGCATTAAAGGCATGGCAGATGAGGCAGGTGGGCGGACTGACCTAGACAGGTGGGCAGGCCAATGATTAGATCAGCCATTTGACAGCCCCTTGTCATATCACTTCACCTCCAGGTCTGGCATGCGCACAGTGGGGTAGAGTGGTCCCAAGACCACTGCAGCAGTGGTACAGATATATTTTGCATGTCTCAGCTTCTCCAGAAGCTGAGATTGGATCCTGATCCTCCTGACACCTGGGGCTTTATTTGTAGTAGTACTGAAGTTGTCTGAAACCTCCAGGTACCTAACTGAGAGAGGCTTAGCAGACCTGGGAGAAAAATGAGACTCCCACTACGCTGTACTTGCATGTACTAAGAAAGGGCCCTGAAGAAAAGAGCTTACAATCTTGACTAGATAAGACACACAAAAGGGGCAGAGGAGGAACTTTCACAGGTGATGAAATGAGGTATCAATGGCTTACAACATGCCAAGGGTCACAGAGGAAGCCCGTAGTAGACTGGGACATGAAACCCACCTCTCCTGAGCTCCAAACCACTCCTCCCTCATATCCGACTAGTCACACAAAGCATTATGAAAGCCTATGAGAGCTTTTACATTACATCGTGATGCAGCTTCTGGAAATGCCAGATACAGGGAATCGCATCACTGTTAACTGAGAAGCAAATCTTCATCAGTACTAAAGCCATCATTAACCTGGGAAAAAATACATGTATGCTAAAAATGTGGGATCCATGCAGCAGCCGAATCTTTCACAGCAAGTGTCAGCTTGATGCATGCTGGTGACAAGGTTAAACTTGCGTGAGACAGTATATGACAGTCCGGATTGCACTGGGAAAGGCTCATCTGTGAAAACGAGGACAACCGAGGAAAAAACATGATTCCACTCAGAGGACTCCTCAGGCCCCAATAAATCACCACCTTGTTAGGAGAAATGCTTGGGGCCTGCAGCTCAGTGCCATCGGAATCACACTGTTCATATGTGACTCCTCCAGCCCCACGGCCGCAGCTGTGTGAGACGTTTGCAAGAAAGCCCCAGACAGGCCTGTAGATTCTGTTCAGCTTGGAAGATCTATGAGAAAGGCACCCTGTCTTAATCTCTTTGCTAAGCACCTTGCACGCTGCTGGGGCTATCTAAATCATCAGTAATAATCATAACCACATGAAATCTGCCAGGCTTCACTGTATACTGCGACCGCAATACAAATTAATAATAATAAACGAGAAACGCAGTCCACAGTCGTCCAAAAATTTGCTAAAGGGTTGCTAATCAATCAGTCTATCTACAATCTCGCTGTTATTCCTGAGTGCCCTCAAGTGCACTAGGCAGGCACTTCACAGAGATGTGCTGTATGATGACAGAGTAGCAGCTGCAAAGTGCTAACGTTCAAACTGGACAAAGACAAAGGAGAGAAGACTGGGAAGAAGCAGATAAGCCCAGTGATCACGGCTATTTTTGACATAACTCTTTTTAGATCCATGATTCTTTCTCATGATGCATCCCCACTTATCCTTACTGACCTACATCTTCCCTTCACTCTTTTCCTATTGTCCATAAACTCTTTCTACCCTCATCACCTGTAGATATGGAGCAAGGGAGTTATAGGAGTTGCCTTAGCCAGTTCAAAGATGCTTTCCATGCTAGTCTATATATGTCCACCGGGAAAGGGAAGTGGTGAGAGGCTTGCTTGGGGGGCCAACCTAACGACACCATCCAGTACGGTGCCTGCTTCTCCCCAACCCCTTGGAGAACTGAGGCGAGGAGAGCTCTTACCTTCCCATGGCAGAATTTGAAGCAACTTCATGAAGTTACTCAGAGATCTTGACAGACTTCTGCCGTGAGTTTGTTCAAGCCTAGCAGACCAAAGGAGAGATGTACACTGAGCCAAAAGGACAGATTCGCTTAATCCCCAGTTCTCCCAGGAAGAATACACTGAGTGTTGAACAGATCTGCTCACAACACCTCTGTCTTCCTCCCTCCCTCCCATGTATAAACCAGGCAACACTTGAATCAGGCTTGGGAAATTGCCAACCCTTCCCAGATACAGTCTGTATAATAATCAAAAAATAGATTTTCCTCCTTTCAGGTGCTCAATTACTGAGCTAAAGAGCCTTGTAGAATTTCTCTCTCTTAATATTCTACAGGAGACAGAACGAGACAGACAGGCAGACAACCCTCAGTGCCAGAGAGCTAACTCAATCCTATGCAGTGGGACACTGTCACAGTCAATGATCTGTTATATCTAGAAACCAGCCCCTTTCTCCCTTCCAAATTGTCACACGGCAAGTTATTTATTTGGGTCTGCTGAGTCAAACCAGTCCATTTCCAATGTGTGATGGTGAACTCTGCTTTTGGATCTGCAAAATACTTTATGGCTTCCATGCAGAGAAAAAACAGCAATATAAATGGATGTTTCTAGTCTGCATAGTAAAGAGATTAGATCCTGGGTTTTTTTGACAGTGTTGAGTCAATATAACCTGAGTAATTTCATGAGTAACTCGTGTTTCCCCCAAAGGGAAATTGTTCTTGTGTAAATATATTTATTAATAATTAAAGTGTTTTTGTGTTCCTGTACACACAACCCTCTCCCCCACAGAGCTGTCTAAAGAGCTGTTATCTTTAAACCTGCATAAGAGTCAAACAGGAAAGGATTTTGGCAGGGGGCAATTGTTCTTAGTGGGAGGCGTGTATTTTTTTAGGCCTTTCTTCCTTCCTGAATAAAAAATAATGGTAAGCTCTGAGTATTAGAGATTTAAAAACCTCTATTACCTCTATTAGCAGCATTATCCTAAAAGATTCACTAGGGCTTCTAACTCAACAGATAATAATAGGGGAAAAATCCATTTCTAGAAAACATTATGATCAAAGCAGCTTATCAAGGGATTGTTTCCTAACAACAACAAAAATAAAATATTTAGCAGATAAATTTCACACTGCCACAAATATTTTGGCTCTCACTATCAGCCCTGATTAGTGGTCAGAACAGGAAATGGGAGTCAGGACCCCCGGGTTCTCTTCCTGACAAGGCCAGCGACTGTCTTCATTTGGGAAGCCACTAATTTGCTTACACTCTTTGGCCTGTGTTTTCAGAAATGACTAGTAAATTTGGGTGGCTCATGTTTTGGGTGCCCCCTTTGAGACACCCTCAAAGACTGATTTTGCTCACAAGAAGCACAGCTACTACAGAAATGGGCAGCAGTATACAGTAGTTATTGTGAATAGTTTAACAGGCTGTGGTCCCTAAAATGGAGCTATTTAAATAACTCGCCATTCTTGAAAATGTGGCTATCTGTGCATCAGTTCTGTGAAAACAGGGATAGTGAGGCTTAGCTGGCTCTCAGTCACAGCTTAATTATGCTGGGTGTGGGCAAACAAACAAAACATAGTCAATTAAAAGGGCATAGGGACTTATCACACGGGTAACTGTTAATGTGCCTGCTCTTGCCATGAAATAAATGAAAGCTAAATTGCAGCATCTTAGCTCTCAGGGCTGAATTCCTGTAGTTTAGCTTCCACTTATTGTGGGGTAAGAGTGGACATACAAATGGTACCATGGGGCAGCTGATGTGCAGTAAGTTCCTGTTCCCTTGTAACTTGCTGTAAATTGTTTGTTTGCCCTTACCTTTGACATCTTGGAAGCCCTAGACTGAACAGTGCTCAAATGTGTATCATTATAGCTATAACACGTGGGTTTATTTCTGGGTGGCTAAAGTCACAATTGTATTTAAAAACAGAAAAGTTAAAGTAAAAAAAAAGTCAAACAGTGTTGGCATTCTAAATTTAAAAAACGCCAATAACTCTATCCATTAGGGATGTGATTAGTAGAGACAATATGTTCAATAGCAGGAAAGCACCGTATTTAATTCAATGCACATTTTTCAGTGGGCATGGCATGGCCATTGCAGTTATGTATTAATTAGAGCTCTGAAGAGGGAGAAAAGGACAGGAAGGAGGTGAAGAGAGCTGGCAGGTGTAGAAATGAGATTAGACAACAACAGAGGATTTTTCTATCCAGAAAACGAGTCATCCAGAATCCTCATCAGCCTAACTGATAGGTTTTGTATGAATGAAAATAACTCAAGTAACATGAGAACAGTCGAGGCTAAAGAAAGGCTCAGGGAATTGAACGCAGTATACAGAGCCTTTCCACGCTAGCTCATAGATCATCTCTATGTCTAGTGATCAGAAGTGTGACTTAATTGCATCCCTCACCTCACCCCACCCCAATTATTTGTGCATGGCAATGTTCCTTCTCATGCAGCTCACATCTTCCATAATGAAGGGAGGCACTCCCATAATACCCTTAGGGTTCCTTTTAGTTGTCCTTTGGTTTTGGAACTGTTACGTGACACTTGCGTTTTTTAAACTAAATCATGACATTTAAAACCATCCCTCTTTTTAGAAGGAGAAACCAGAGAGTTGCATAGATTCACGTGACTCCAGGAGTGAAGGCTTTAAGAAATACAGCAAATACCATATTGTGACATTTGCAATGAAACTGCAGAGCTGGGGAGAGAGGATTCCTTCCCCTAACACTACGGAGAGTGCTCAGCGGGTCAGTAAATCCACCAAGGGGAATGGGCAGACAGTGGGCTGGACTGGCATTAGCGTGCTCCAGCCCGTAGAGGTGAGACTGAATAGCCAGATTCAGGTTAACCTTCTTCCCGTTCCCTAACGGAGCAACTAGAGAGAAATCTCCGCAAAAGCTCCTACACTGGGGACAAAGCCCTTACTGCCAATGCAGATTACATGAAATGAGTATGGTGGGCCTTGGGTTATTTCCCAGCGTGCAAGCGTTCACATCACACATCAAACCACTCCTGGTATTGACAGTCTCAGCAGAAAGACCCAGGACTGAACTGGAACGGAAGCTTGAACACCAAGACTCAAACTCAGCCAATACGGCATAAAAGCATTTTGCCCTCCAGAATCTCAGCTTTCATTTACATTTGAAATTTAAATTTTGTCATTAAATCAGAGCCAGTCTCTATCTGGTATGGCTGCAGAGAAAGCTTCAGAAATATGATCCAGGAGTCACTGAAATCCACATGGATCTGCAGATAGCCTAATATACTAACCCTGAGGCGTGAGCCGTCCCATTGCTCCTACTGATGGATTAATGCAAATGTCCGGCAATTATAATGTATGTGTCACCACAGCGTGCCACTCTGTCTGTAAGGGCTTATATTCATGGGAAAGCCTGACAACTTGTAGCAGGGGTTCCCACCCTGGCTCTGCTGGCTCATGGGCAGCACCACTGCGCGAGTAACGTGCTGTGGGCGCCCTTGGGCAACCCCAGCTGTGGCCGCAAATAGCATCAGAAGGTCTTGTGGGCAACTCAGAGCCCACAAGCCACCAACTGAGGCCCACTGACTAAAGTATTGCAATGATATCCTGGTATTCTGATACTGTTAACCCAATATGCTTATACGGGGATAACCGCCTCAGGTGGCCACTCTGGCTGCAGCCACATGAACAAGGTAGCCTTGAAAACCCCAGATACTCTGAGGAAAAAAGCTGCGGCCACATGATGCAGCTCCTTAAAACTGAGGTCAGTTTGCCCTGAACCAGGGATTTTTTTTTTCCGGGGCAGTTTCTACCTGGGGCAGCGCAATTTCTTCCAGCCACAGCTGCTCATCGGAGCACAGCTGCATTAAGGCAGCTCCCCCTGGGCTTTTTGCCCCTAGGTTCCCTGCCATGCCGGTCATGTAGCCATACCCTCTCACACTTATTCCAGAATTAGGTGTTGACCCTTTTGGAATGACCTAAGCTACCCCAGGAAAAAAAAGGCTTTTACCAGAATAGAAGTATCCACGCGGGGTTTACACCCCTCACCCTTCACTCTCCCTGCTGTATCTTTCCATTGTAGGCAAGTCCTGAGAGAGGAGGCACGGGAGGAGCCCTCAAGGGGGTGACGCGCCAGGGCTCGCTGCCCGCCACGTCCCCTCAGCGCAGATCAGCGCTGGGAGCCGCGAGGAGAGGCCCCCACTTCTGAACCCTCCCCTGGGAGCTAGGACAAGAGCCTCCACTGCCCCCCCAGGCCCCCCTCGGCTGAGGGCAGGCGCGGGGATGTCCCCAGGGGACTCGGACCCATTCGCTGCCTCTCCCCACAAGGACCAGAAAGCAGCCGGGCAAGGGCCATGCCAGCAACCCAGTGCCATCCCTTCCACGCTGGGCGTACCCGGCCCCTTCATCTCTCCCTGCCCCCGCCACCATCACCCGTTCCTCTCCCACTCCCTTTTTACAGGGGGAGGCGGGGGCGGTCATCCCAGAGGACATTCTAGTTTTCTGCTACTCCGTCCCCTATCGATAGGAAACCCGGCGCCTTTACGCCCTCTGCTTTTCTCTCCAAGAAGGGGCTGCCAAGAAGGAGAGAAAATCAGAGGACCTCAAGGCGTGGGGCTGCGCATCACCAGAGAGGACCCCGGGGCTGTGCCCCCAGAGCCGGGCGCAGGCGGTGGCCAGTCTGCGAGGGTCCGTCAGTCCGGCCCGGCTTAGACCCGAACGAAAAGGGGGCTACTCCTAGTCAGTCCGAGCAGGGGGAGGGCCGGGAGGGCGGCTAGTCTGAGGGAGGAGGGGGAGAGGTCTCCACTCAGCGCGGACAGAAACCTTCCCCTGAAGCGGAGCGAGACATGAAGGGAAGGGAAGGGAAGGGAAGGAGGGGGGCGGGAGC
>NW_017728917.1:691014-692369 GCF_001723895.1 Crocodylus porosus
TCCCCTCGCCCACCCCCACCAACAACTTCGCGCTGGACGGGCCGGGCCGGCGGGTGTACGTGGCGGCCGTGAACCGGCTGTACCAGCTGGCGGGGCCCAACCTGACGCTGGAGGCGGAGGAGCAGGTGGGCCCCGTGCCCGACAACCCGCTGTGCCATGCCCCGCAGCTGCCGCAGGCGTCGTGCGAGCACGCGCGGGTGCCCACGCCCAACTACAACAAGATCCTGCAGCCCGACGCGGCGCAGGGCATCGTGGTGGTGTGCGGCTCCGTCTACCAGGGCTCGTGCCAGCTGCGCAGCATGGCCAACATCTCGGCCGTGGCCGTGCGCTTCCCGCCCCACGCCGCCCCCGCGCCGTCGGCCGCGCCCGTGACCGTGTTCCCCAGCATGCTCAACGTGGCGGCCAACCACCCCAACGCCTCCACCGTGGGGCTGGTGCTGCCCGGCGGCGCGGCCGGCGACACGCGCCTGCTGGTGGGCGCCACCTACACGGGCTTCGGCAGCCCCTTCTTCCCGCGCAACCGCAGCCTGGAGGACCACCGCTTCGAGAACACGCCCGAGATCGCCATCCGCGCCCTGGACGCGCGCGGGGACCTGGCGCGGCTCTTCACCTTCGACCTCAACCCGTCCGACGACAACATCCTCAAGATCAAGCTCAGCGCCAAGGCCCGCCACAAGCTGGGCTTCGTGCGCGCCTTCCTGCGCCGCGCGCGCTTCGCCTACCTGGCGCTCAACAGCGAGGCCAACGCGGGCGACAAGGAGAGCCAGGCGCACAGCCTGCTGGCGCGCATCTGCCTGCCCGACGCCGCCGCCGGCCCCGGCGAGACCAAGAAGCTCACCGAGTCCTACATCCAGCTGGGGCTGCAGTGCGGCGCCGGCGCCGAGCTCTACAACCGCCTCGTCTCCGTCTTCCCGCCGCCCGACGGCGCCGACCAGCGCCTCTTCGCCGTCTTCGAGCGCGGGCCCGGCCCCGGCCCCGGCCCCGGCCCCCGCGCGCCCGCCGCGCTCTGCGCCTTCCGCTTCGCCGACGTGGACCGGGCCATCCACGCCGCCCGCAACTCCTGCCTGGCCGCGCCCGAAGCCGGCCTCGTGGCCGTGCTGGACAGCGTGGTGCAGGGCAGCGGGCCCTCCTGCGAGAAGAGGGACATCAAGGTAGCCCCCGGCCCCCGCGGGATGGCGGGTGGGAGCGTCCTGGTGCAGGTGCTTGCCCCCCCTCTGATCCTGGTGGGGGTGGGGACCCCCCACGTGGCTCTGGTCCTGGGGACCCCCCCCTTGTAGGCTGGTGGGAGTGGGGACCCCCCATGTGGCTCTGGTCCTGCGGACCCCCCCCTTGTAGGCTGGTGGGAGTGGGGACCC
>NW_017728917.1:692469-754750 GCF_001723895.1 Crocodylus porosus
GACCCCCCATGTGGCTCTGGTCCTGCGGACCCCCCCCTTGTAGGCTGGTGGGAGTGGGGACCCCCCATGTGGCTCTGGTCCTGCGGACCCCCCCCCTTGTAGGCTGGTGGGAGTGGGGACCCCTCATGTGGCTCTGGTCCTGGGGACCCCCCCTTGTAGGCTGGTGGGAGTGGGGACTCCCGTGTGGCTCTGATTGGGGTGGGGGGCTGGGGAACCCCCCTGTAGGCTATTGCCAGTGGGGACCCCTCCCTGTGCGGCTCTGATGAGAGTCGGGAGGTCCAGGTCAACCCTGCTCTGGTGGGACCTGTGATGCGGGTGGAGGGTCAGGGCACTCCCCCCTGTACCATGGTACCTTGCAGCTCTGATGAGGGTAGGGGGCCTGGGTAACCCCTCAGCAGTGCCCTGGTGGGAGCTTTGATGCGGGTTGCGGGGTCAGGTAACTCCCCACTCAGCCCCCACGGCAGTGAGGAGTTCCCTGTGTGGCTCTGATGGGGGTGGGGGCCCAGGTAACCCCCCCCAGGTGGGAGCTCGGATGAGGGAGCCCTGCCTAGGCTGGAGCCCTCTGGGTGGGCTTGGTACTCTCCATGGTCCCCATCCTGAAGTTCTCACTCAAGCAAAGCTCCCAATAAACTGGATGTAAGGCTCCTTGGAAGTGGGTCTCACACTGGACTAACAAGATAACCTTGTATCTTTGTGGCTAGCTGCGTGGGTGATTATTGCACAGCAGGCTGGAGTCTGGAGGGGTTGGGAAACAAAAGCATTCAGAGAGGCACAAAAAATTCCTTGTGGGTTCTTCCCTGGAGTCTGTTCTTCAGGGTTCGGTCCCAGTGCCTCTGGTGACAGGTCTCCCTTGTAGTGCTACTAACAAAACCATCCTTAACTTAGTTGTGGATTAGGGGTGGGATTCAACTGGAACCTCTGACCTGAGGGGTACTGGACTCTGCAGGGCTTGCGTGCTGGCTGGAACCAACCTAGATCCGGGTGTTATAATAGATTTCTAGTGGCCTTATCCTGCATCTCACCAATCTCAGCGGCAAAAGCTCGGTGGACTCCAGTGGGGCAGGATCAAGCTTCATTCCTCAGCCTGAACTGAAACCTGGTCCCTGAAAGCCTGACAAATGTTCCCTGAAAGCCTATGTGGCTGGTGGGCAGAAAGGTGCCAATAGTTAAAGCTTGGTCTGATTCTGAAGTTTTGCTGTTGATGACGGTCCAATTCCCCTCTGGACACCCCAGAGGTATGTTAGGGGTTAAAGATCTGCATGTGAGTTTTACACCTCCAGCCTCTTTCTGCTAATATCTGTCTTGTAACCACTGCTGATGAGTGAGTCTAATTCACTCACGCTAGACAGTATTTAGGAGGTTAAGAGAAACATGCTGAATGCAGCGAGCTACTTTTTTTTACCAGGATTTATATTCATACAGTAACCATGTCCAAACTTGGGTCACGTTGTGAAAGTCAATTGGATTCCTACTCTGTTTACTAGGAAGCCAAGCAAGCAGTGGTTTTCAAACAAAGAGAAAAAAAAAAAAAAAAAGCAAAAAAATCCTACCCCTTCTTTTATCAAGTACTGTCTTTATTCCCACGTTCGCTGTCCCCAGTGAACTGGTGGTGACTCACAGACTTTCTTTTTCTTTTTCTTTTCGGCTGCTGCTCCCTGTGCAGACACTGAGGGAAGGCAGCTCGAAGAATGTGTGCAGTTACAGCTGTCCGCTTCCCACATCCCTGCGTGTGTTCCTGCAGTGGGACAGTGCTGATGTGTGCAGCGCATGGAGAGGGGACACAGGCTGCCTTGTTTCATTGCATGTGGGGTGAAAGTTTGCCATTGTCACCATTTGTTACCAAGTAGACATAAATGCTAATGCTAGATAAAGGCGTCTGTTTTCTCCTTTGGTAGAAGGCACAAACCGTTTAAAAAAGAAAATTCTGAGCTGCTTTTAACATTGCATTTTTTCCTCTTCCTCTGAGAAAGATGCATAACTCAGCTCCATCAAAGATCATAAAAACATCTGTTTGATTTCACAGGCAAGATAGAACATTTGGGTTTGGTCTTTCCCTGTGTGATACGGTGGCAACGATAGAAAGGTTTCCCATGGTAACCAAGGTGTTGAGTGTGGCAGCCCCATGCTACGCTGAAAAATGTAGACTTAATGTAGTGGTTCACAGACGTGCACTAGCAAAGTTGAATTGCTTTCCTCTGGTGGCACCATAAGAGCTGCCAGAAAGCCAGGAAATCTGGGAGTCATTAGGGCTTCGCAGTTAATTCTACAAGAGACTCAAGTGCGTTGAGCACTGCAGGTCCAGTCCTGAAGTCCTGATGCAGTCTCAGCTCTCAGGGAAGTTGCTGCAAGGTGAGGGTCTGATTTTCAGAGTGACTGAACACCTGCAGGGCTTGTTGCCTTCAGCTGGAGCTCAGTGTTGCTGAGAAATGGGTCCTCAGCACATTGCAGGGTCCTGCTCTGAGTAAAGGCTTCACAGGTGGGCACTGAGCCTGAAATTTTGAAAGGGCTCTTCTAAGACAGCAAGGAGCCCAACTTCCATTGAAAGTCCACGGTAGCGAGTTGTGGAATTGCTATAAAATCCTCTGACAGTCCCAGCCTGAGTGAATAATAAGATTTTTCCAACATTCAGTCACTTGGGGTAACAATTATTAATAATGAATAAGCAATACTTTATTAGCATTGAAAATACCTCGCATGGTTCTTCTATAGAGTGTTCTTCCAATATTAATGCCTCCTCACAACATGCTATGAACCCTTTATTCCCATTTCATAGACTGGGAAAAGTGATGCAAAGAGGATGAGAATAGTTTTAAGCCAAAGACAGAGTCAGTGTTAGAGTGGGCCTGACATTAGGTACTATGGTTTAAGGCAGTTTGTTTGTATGACATGACAGGTTAACCATATTTTTCAGAGGAGCTTACCTATTTCATTGGTTAAATGCTGACAGAAATAGGTACCGTATGGAGGATCTGATCTGCATATACCTATATACGTTCCTAGTTACCTAATAGTTCAATTAACTGGTTTTGTAAAGAAAGCACATTACGAATCGGTGTGGCATCAGAAGTAGGTGCCTGGTAGTTCTGGGTCAGTGGTTTGGGAAATGTATGGTTATACAAGAGTTTGTGGTTGCGGGCCAGGGCTGGACGTCACACATCCTGGAGTCTAACCCTGGCTCTGACTCACACTCAGTGTGTGTCCCTGAGCAAGTCACTTACTGTTCCTGCACCTCAGTTTCCTTTCCTGTTCTATAAATTATCTTACTGTTGCTACTAAGCCCACCTCAGCAGGTGTTAAGGATTATGTTTGTTAAGTGCTTTGAGAGCGTTTGATGGCAAGTGCAGTGCTGCATCAGTGCAACTGGCTACTAGTATTTGTTCCTGCTTAGTATATTTCTCTGTGGTTCCTTTTTGAAGCACGTATCTCAAGAAACGTTGACCAAGCCTGCTGGAAGCCCTCTTACTGACTGCTTAGCTGGAAGAAGAGCTTTTCAGGGTTTTTCTTTTACTTAATCATTAGGATTGCCAACAAGTTAACAAGCAGCTTTTATTTCCAGCTCCCAGAGCAGCCGTATCAAGACGAGGATTGTAATATTATGTTTCTTTGCACTGAAAAATCCAACATCAATTTCCACCTTCTAGACAATGAAATATTCTAATGCATCTTGTGTCCAGCTCTGGGAACCCAGCAGGAAAATATATTAGAGCAGCAGCTGGCATGGTGTTACAGCTAAAGGTCTATCTGCCTTTCTTTTGTAAGCTCCAGTTTTCAGCACTGAGTGGTTCCCAAGTTTCCTTTTGCCTACGTATCATTCAAATATATTCATATATTACCAAAAGATGTTATTCATTAGCCTGTTGTTGTTCATTAGCCCTAGACCTACAGACTAAGAGTCTTTCTTATTTTAACGACAGAAAATAAACTACTTACTTGAGTTACTCCAAGCACAGGTGAGGCTAAAGTGATTCTGACTGTGGCAGCTATTCTAGTGGTGTGGGGATTTCGTATGGGGAGAAATGGTTATCCCGTTACATGTTACCATGTTTAAATAGAAGGCCTCTTCCTGTAACCCTTACCTGTGGGACTAATCCCATTGAAGTTGCTGGTTTGTGGGTGAGTAAGGGATTGCACAGTCAGGCCCTTTAAAAGCATGAGGTCTTTCGGGCAGGGACTGGATTGCAAAGTAGCTGTGTAGAACACGCAGCTTCCATTCTGGGGACATGGAATCGAAGGCAAGCGCAGATTACCTTAGCCCTCTGCGGTAGGGCCTTTTGTTCTTCATTAACAGCTATTATGTATTAAGTTCTAAGAGCAAGCTCAGCACCATGTAGGGCTAAGCCCTTCAAGAAAGCACTTAAGCATATGCCTAACATTAAGCATGGGAGGAGTCCAGTTGGTTTTGAATGAGACTATATACATGCTTAAAACTAAATGCATGCTTCGATGGAGCCTAAACAGACAGACTAAACGCATGGGGAGATAGTTCTACCTGAGCAGAGGAAGACTACCAGAGTGTTGCTGTTATGGGTTTTTTTATGAATGGCTCTGTTAAAGCACTTACGAAGGAGGTGGATTAACATTGATAGGCTTAGAGAAAGGAGTAGATTTTAAGGAAGGATTTTGTGTGGTTTGCCTTTATAAAAGAATTTGCTTCAGGCTGAATGCTGTTTTTGTGATACAGACAATAAACGGCCCCCACGCCGTGTTAGAATGAGACCACCGATGTGTTTTCATTGTGTGTAGAGTTATGCAATCATGTAGCCAGTGCAGGTTTTGTACCAAAGTCTCCACAAGCAAAAAGGAATCGTCACACTTTTTTTTAGCATGTGCAGTCCCCAGTGGTGTGCTGTCAGAGCTTAGCAAACACGGTTAAATATTGCTGGGTCCCTCCATCTGCCAGTTCCGGTCCTGATCTCAGTTTCTGTGGTACAAAATCTGGCTAAGCCAACTGGATTTACTGCATATTTACATCACTGCAACTGGGATCAGGCTCTGGACAGTGAGGTTTGAAGGACTCTTAAACCTCCTGCTACGTGACTGAAATGCCTTTTTTTTTTTTTTTAAAGATAACTAGGTTAAGGACCCACTCCTCCAAGGTGACAAGAGCCCTCACATCCCACTGATGTGAGAGTCAAGGCACTCGCACTGTTCCCACAATGTGCTCCATGCCTCAGGTGATTAAGCCTAAAAAGGAAAATTATGAGCTAGATCCTCATGTGTGATGCAGCCACTTCACATCACACCATGGCAAATTGGTCAAAAGGAAGGTTTGATTAACTTGTTGAGAATTACCCCAGGTTAGGGGGGACCAGCCAGTTTTGTGGAGCCAGCGTAGGAGCTTGTATAGCACTACTCTTCCCTGATGATTGCATAGCAGAAGGAAGGGGATAGGGGACACAGCTGGGATGTCCCTGTGTCAAGCTGATGTCCAGCACCTATGGCCTTCAGCAACAGCAACAGGAATGGTAAATTCAAATGTAAATGGTAAGCCAACACTGACCACCCATTCCTCCGTGCATGCTTCAGCCGTAGCTGAGGATCTGGGAGGAAAACAGGGTAAAATGAAACTTGACATACAAAATTGAGGAAAGAGTTAAGCTTAGAACACCACTCCAAACTTGCCTAGTTATGCACAGCTATTGTGGAGGTCTCCAGTGAGTTCTGCTTATGCTATTTTATATGCTGAAATATATAGGCAGAGTGGCATGTGATAATAATGCGTTTCAGCATTAACTCTGAAATGTCTGGCTCTTGTGGCTTTGTGTCAGATCCTGCATGTTAGTTGAATGCAGTGTTTTGTGGTTTAATGATTAGATAGCCAGCAATGAACTTTACAATAATGGGTTGTTAAATAAAATGTACTGCTTGGGTGGATTATATAAACAATTTCAGTATGTGTATACTTGGGTTTGGAAATGCCTCCTAAAACCAGTAAGAAAATGTTCCCAAAGAAAAACTTGTATCCACGTGGGAATATGACAAAGCGTCTACTTGCTGTCCAAATATACTGCCGCGTCTCGGTGGGGATTGGGTTTTATAGGAGCTCTGTTACTTTGAAGTATTGGTTTATACTAATTCAGAAATTCCAAACATGAAAATAAATTTGCTCTAACCTTATATTTATTCAAACAAATACAGGGGACTAGCCACAAAAGGAAACTGGAAATTTGCACTTCATTTATAGTTAAAAATAAAGCAAAAGTTCCTATAACTAATTTCTGTTTTCACAGAATTTTATGCGTTTGGGGCTTAGTAGTAGCATTGATATAAAATATTACAAAATGCAAGCGCTACCCTATCTTGCTATATATTATAGTTCATCTTTTTTCTTTGATTCTGAATGTGGCATAGATCAATAAATCAACAGAGTCCCTTGCCTCAACCTCAGATCTCTGTGCTTTGTTAGACTGGGTTGTAGGATCATTGCCTTTCAGCCCAAACCAAAGCCCTACCTCTATCCCTCCCTGTACTTTGGAAGAGTTAAGACTTGAATCCACATCTGAGCACAGTGTTGTAGGCGCATCTCTCCTGAGTGGTAGGCGGCATTAGGAGGCTGTTGTGTATAGTTTTTCATGGACTTGTTTCAAAACACAATTTCCTATTCAGTTTGATGGCATAGACACATAGCTGAGGAAGATAAAACAAAAGCTGTGTGAAGCATATATCATTCTTTCTTAGCAGGGGCTCAAGATGCCTTGGTTCTTACCAACAGAGCACAAACTCCCTAAGAGCCCTGGGTTAACTCGCACCTGCTTTGCATTTCGGGTGCAAATGAATCCAAAAGTCAGTGAAATTTCACCTGACTGCACCCTGAAACCAGAAGCTGTGTCTGGTTTAGGTAGACAAGCAATAAAAGGCCAGAAAGTGGGCTTGTGAACCTTAATCAACTCATAGAGCTAGTGAATACTTCAAAACACGTAAAACTGCTGATTTTCTTTTGTAGATAAGGAAAACAGAACAGCCCATTCAGAACTTCAAGGGGTCTAAGAATCTGAGAAATAGCCATGACTGACTGAATGGCTTTCGCCAAGCCTTACATGCTAGAAATTCAGGCTATGTTTGACCCAATAGATTCACTAGTTTTCCCATAGAAGATGAATGGTTTTTGGTAGAAAGGAGTATGAATGCAAGAGAAGGAACCTGATGGTTGGTTTCATGCCCTACCTAGGACACTTGTGTTGTACTCCCCTCTGGCTCCCCGGACTGGTGGGCTAGGGACAGAAGTTGCACATAAACTGGTTTAAGTGATCAGAAACTGGTTGGAACCTGTAACAGGACAGACATTCAGTGCACATAAACTGCCTTTAAATGACCAAAACTGGTTTAAGGTAAATCTGGTCGGATGTAGTATCAGACTTAACTGATTTAGGTCAAACCGGTTTATGGAACTTCTGTCCCAGACCCCTTCCTGGTTCAAGTTAACTCTCAGTCCGCCAGCATGCTTTGCAGCCCTGGGCTATGCTGCCTGCTCCAGTGGAGCAGAGACTGCCTTGCCGCTCTGCCTTTTGGCTGCTTCCTGCCTGTGTCTGTCAGCCCATAGGGAAGCGTGGGGGCAGGGAATCCCCTAGCACAGCACATGGGAGGAGGGAAAACCCCTGTGGTGTGGGCTTTTCAGACCTTGGCAGCCCTCTCCCTCCCCTCCCAGGAGGGAAGGAGAAACAGTCCTTGTGGCCAGTGCCTGCCCATGCAGCCCAACACTGGGGAGCCCCCACCTTGAAGGGCTTCCCCCCACCCCAGCCCTGGGTCCCCCAGCCCAGGGCAGCCCTAGGAGCTGAGGGGAATCTTCCCCTCCCAAACCTTGCTGTAGAGCCTTGCCTTGGCCCCTGCAAGACTCAGGCAGCTTGAGGGAGCAGAGGGAAATTCTCCTGTTCCTCCGCAGGCCATTTCGTCTTAGTTGCTGTGAGTCGGAGGCAAAATTAATACAGGGAAGCAGAGGAACTTCACTTTGCTGTCTGGACTATCCCTGAGACTCCAGCAGCTCAGGCAGAGGGCTGGGGTTGGGAAGAATTCCCCTCCGCTCCTGGAGCTGCCCAGGGCTGGGGGACCCTGGGCTGGGGTGGAGGAAGCCCCTGCAGTGGGGGCTCCCCGGTGCCCCCATGCTCGGTTGCAGTGGCAGGCACCTGGCCAGGAGGACTTCTTCTCCCTTGCTCCTGTGGCAGCAGCTGAAGCAATGAGCGGCTGGCAAGGGGTAGCGGGGGCTCCCCAGGGCTGCCTGAGGTGGGGAACCCAGGCTGGGGGAACCTCCTGAGGGGGAGGCTTCCCCCAGGTGGGCCAGCACCTGGACAGGGGCTCCTGAACCCCCTGTGGGGGACAACAGGGGGCTGGGGACACTTGCCATGGCCAGCAGGTTAGGAGATGTGCTCTAGCTCACCCCACCTACTGGCCTGGGTCAGTGCAGACCTCCCCCTGCCTTTCCCAATTGAAACCTGAATGTCAGTTCAGTTGGTTATTGGTTCAACCTACACAGCTTAGAGGAAGCTGCCTAGTTTGAACTGATTCAGCTGCAGACTTTTTGACTGTCTGTACTTAGCTGTAATGTTTGGGAGTGTGCAGAGGCATGGGACTCATTCCTGGTGCTAAGAGAGGAATCATGTTTCTCTGTAGCCGTCCCCTTTGATAAGCTCTGTATCTTGGTGGATACCAGCTCTGAAGTGAAGTCTCGGAAGATACAACCGGAGGGACTGTTGCATCAATTTTCTGATTTTCAGCTTGCATTAAGAAGAATGAAAAGAGTAGGATCAGTGGGCAATGGCCCATTCTCACAAGTCATTTATAGACTTAGAGATGTTGACAGGCCCCAGTGGGATTTTACAAAACCACCTAACTCCCATAGGCACTTTTGCAAATCCCCCTCGATGCCTATCCAGATTTTTTGGCATATTTATTCTTCTCCACTGACCCTCTCCAGCAGGTTGTCAGAGGCATTAAAAGTGTAATCCCTTGGCTAAGGTAATTGAATGCAAATTTATGGCCAGCTAATACAAGAGATAGAAATAATCCATTAAAACACCAGGAAGCCAGCACACTCTACCTCCCTCTATGTGTTCCCATGCAACAGCCAGCTGTATTGATAGTGTTTACCACTTAGGACCCAGAAAGCAAATCACAAGTCATGATCCTGTAGGTCAGCTGTGGGGAGAAATTGGTTGTCAGTGTCAAGTGCTTCTCTAATGCAGTCAGGTTTATTTACAATGTTCAAATTTCCCTTCCCCTGAATGCAGGACAAATTAAACCACCAGAGGTAAGTTATCTGGTCAAAATTTCATCCCCTTTCAGCTAACAATTAGCCCAAACAGCTTTTTCTCTCTAGGCTTTTCTCAGGACATTGCTTCCTTGTTTTTTTCTGCTCCTAACTTGTGTTTTGATCCTTCCTTTTTATCTTCCTCCACACCTGGAGGGATGTGGCAGTGTGGTCCCCCAGGGCTCGGTCCTCGGGCTCGCACTGTTCAACATCTTCATCAGTGACTTGGACGAGGGGTAAAAAGCACCCTGTTCAAATTTGCTGATGACACTAAGATGTGGGGAGATGTGGGCACGCTAGAAGGGAGGGACAGGCTGCAATTGGATCTGGACAGGTTACAGGGGTGGGCAGATGAGAATAAGATGGGATTCAATACTGACAAGTGCAAGGTGCTGCACCTGGGAAGGAAGAACCAGCACCATACCTACAAGCTGGGGAACTCCCTTCTCGTCAGCACAGAGGCAGAAAAGGATCTTGGAGTCATTATATGCTCCAAGATGAACATGGGCCGCCAATGTGGGGATGCAGTCAGGAAGGCCAAGTGCACCTTGTCATGCCTCCACAGATGCATCACAAGCAGGTGGAAGGAGATGATCCTCCCCCTCTATGCGACACTGGTCAGGCTGCAGTTGGAGTACTGCATCCAGTTCTGGGCGCCACACTTCAGGAGGGATGTGGACAGCATGGAGAGGGTCCAGAGGAGGCCACTCTCATGATCAAGGGGCAGCAGGGCAGGCCCTACGAGGAAAGGCTACGGGACCTGAACCTGTTCAGCCTCCACAAGAGAAGGCTATGGGGGGGATCTGGTGGCCATCTATAAACTGGCCAAGGGAGACCAGCGGGCAACGGGAGAGTCCCTGTTCCCCCGAGCACTACTGGGAGTAACAAGGAATAATGGCCATAAGTTGATGGAGAGTAGATTCAGGCTAGATATCAGGAGGCGCTATTTCACTGTCAGGGCGGCTGGGATCTGGAACCAACTTCCAAGGGAAGTGGTGCAGGCTCCTCCCCTGGAAGTCTTCAAAAGGAAGCTAGACAGACACCTTGCCAGGGTCATTTGACCCCAGTACTCTTTCCTGCCATGGCAGGGGCTCAGACTTGATGATCTGCTCAGTTCCCTTCCGACCCTACTAACTATGAAACTATGAAGATGCACTGTTCTTCACAAAATGATACCTTATGAAAGAAACCCCATCCACCCTCTTGTGCCATTATTGTGCTAGTGGCTTGGGTCTGTGTTTTGAGTGGAGACTGCTATTTTCTTTGCTACCCAATTCTATAATGGAGTTTCAGAATTCCTGACATTTACCTCAATTGGTAGGTGACTAATACACTCATGAATTTCAATGCAGTTTAACCCAATGCACAACAATAGCAATGTAGCTATATGTAATGGCTCATGCTTTTAGTACAACACACATGGATAATTTGCATGCACAGTTAATGCAGCCAAAGGAAGCTGTGGGTCCAACAGCAGTATGTACGCACAAGGAGCAGTGAGACATTCCATTGGTCATTCGTAGATTCAGTTTCTGCACTAATGTAGAGTTAAACGATGGCAAATGTTCTTAATGATCAGCAGGGCAGAGCTTATGGCTAGACTCCTTGATGTTACTCCTTGTACATTTATTTATGCTTTGGTGTTTGGAGAGGGAAACAGAAAAAAACATTGACAGTGCTTTTCTGCAGCGCTGTCCATTAGTAAGTTTTAGCACAGCTATCAAATGCTTACAAAGGAAGGGTCACTGCCCCTGTGAATTAATCTCTTCGCTTTAAAGTGAGGCTTTAAGAACCATCTGATTTGCCCATTGTCAGATAAGGAGTGAGTGGTACAGTCAAGACTAGAACCCACGAGTCCCAACCTCCAGGTCATTTGCTATACAACAAGGGGAAAAAAAAGGAATACCCTAAAAATATCTAGGTATGCCTAAAAAGAGTGAATGGAGGAGAAGTTTGTCTGAAATAAAAAGTAAAACAGCTAATTTGCAAGTGTAATGTGCTTTCCCCCACCCCCATCTTTTTCTTGGGAAGTTGAGTGATGACTGCAACTCCTCATTCTCCTTCGTGGGTTTTTTGGTTTGTTTTTTTTTACCAGTTGGGAAGTAACACCTTGCAGCAACTGGAGGAGGTAGCAGACTGTCTGCAGTGATCCCCCACTAAGGGAGGCCAATAGAATTTATTGACATTTTTGAGCAGAAAGAACAGTATTAATATCTAACATCTGTTTAACAGTTCTGTTGGCAGCCACCACTCTGACAGAGTGAGGCTGAGCAGACTCTCTCTGGTGCGCCTGCTTTAAAAGGGACTGATCTCAAGCTGAATCTAGATGAGTGTATTTCAGAAGTGACATAGCGATCAGAAAGGATGATAGCACAGCTCCTGATAATCTTGTCTCATTACTCACGTGCTGTCCATAATACTTGCCCGGTTGGAGGAACACGCAATCATTTCTCGCACAAATCCCTGTCTACAATGGAGATGGAGCCCACAGATATTTGGCACTGCAGGAAGCGGGAAAATCAGGCCACCTATTCTTAAAACACAGTGGGCCAGCAATGGCCAGAAATTCAGTGACAATGGTTAGTGGTTGGAACAGGCATGAAGCGGCTGCCTTTGCCGGCTGCCACGATTTCTGCCCCTCTCTGAGTTTTATAATGCCTTATTTTTCAGGGAAGGAGAAATAACTACACATAGATACAGTCTCTGAAGTTTTGCAGCTGGGAGGGTGAGGCAAATTCATGCATGCTACATCTCCACCGAACTGAATGGAGTCATGCCAGGCACGAGTTTGGCTCCAGGACACTCATCATGGCTCCCGTGCTCCCCTCCCATGTAAAAATTAAACCTCTGTGGCTGTTCCAGAGCTGGGTATCGTGTCTGGGGCTTTGGGTTTTGCAGCAGTGTATCAGAGATTGGGGCCGTGGCAGAAGATAAAGATGCCAAACAAGGATCCACATGAAAACCTGGTCTGAACCCTGCTGATCCCCAGTGAGCTGAGCGGTCTCTCTCCTTCCTCAGTCCTCTCAGTTTTAGCATGTGTTCACAGTGCTGTTATTTGGCCCTGTGCCATGGCTGGGCTCTTTGTCTAATTTGATCTGGGTCAGAGAGTACAGAAGGGCTAATAACTTTTCCATCTTACATGGAAATGGGTTTATATGGAGGGGGATCATGCCATATACAGTGACCTTTCCTTTCCCTCTCCCCCTGCACTCTGGCCACTTCACTGGATTTTTCAGGTGATACATCTGGCCAGGGGAGTTCATTTGTTAGGCAAGGGGGCAGCTATGAAAGGGGCAATAAGCAGGCTGTGCATTTTTACTTCTTCCCCATATCTGTCTCTCCAGTGCCTCTTTAGTTTTGTTCCCCTTTGTACCTAACAGTGAGCGTGATTGTGGGATCCGTGCAATTTGTTATTAGTCAGCTAAATTAATCTGATAGTTACTTAACATCCTTCCACCACCTCGGACCACACACTGAAATACAGCACATCTCTCATTGCGCAGAACAAATTTTGGCAGTAAGATGTGAGCAAAGCCTAACTGAATTGGGTTAGGCCACAAGTCCAGATTCAGATTTAAGCCCTTTGCAGGGCAAGGGGAGCAAGTCTGGATGAGGTGATACCACAATCTCAGCAAGTTATTCTGACAGCTTGGTCCAAAATGCAGCTAGCTTGTGAGGTCAGTTGCCTTGTGTAGCTGCTGTCTCATGAGACCAGTCCAGTTGTTTGAGCAAGGCTGCCAACATCTTGGGCCAGAAATCATTTAAGGATGGCTGTTCCCACAAGACTGCAGCAGCATATGAATTAGAAGCAGTTTAGAGAGTATGTCTCTCTCGGTTCCCAGCCACAGCAACCCAGTCTGGGTTTGGACAAACACAAAAATACACCCCCTTGTTATTCAAAGGGAGTTTAGGATTCCAATTCCCATTTTTGATTCACCTCTGTTTAAAGTATTAAGATCTTTCATACTTTTCTTCTTCTAAGACATGCATTTTTTAATATTAGATTTTTAATCCCAGCATGGACTGAGCACTAGCAGCATTTTGAGCTTTTAGTGACCAAAATTCATTGTTATCTGACAGTTTAGACAGTGGGAAACTTAAAGGAAACGTGCCAGTTAAAAAAACAGGGCTTCTTGATTTTGGGGACTATCCTCATGACTATCTGTTCATAGGGTATGTTTTGTAGAGGAAATTTTAGGTAAAAACTACCAGCATGATGATAGCACTTAGAAGAGGAGATATGTGGGGTGAGATTTTGATATGACATACAGAAGGGATTCTCAGCCTGAAGTTTCAGAGTCTCAAAGACCACTACATAGGAGGAGGACCTCAGTTTGAAGTCCCAGCTAAGTGAAGCAGGCATCTCCTGGAGAACAAGTGATGTAGATAATTTCTGTTATTGACTTTTTTCGTGGGGTTTGGATTGAGCCCTTCCCACTGAGTTACACCAGTGGTAGGATGGGGAAGGTTGAGCCAGGTGTAAAACCAGACATGATCCCCTCTGTGAAGGGCGACTCTTATGTAGTATGTTAAAGAAATCTTATTAATAAGCTTGCTGTCTTCATCCACTTCCTGTATAGGCAGGAAATACCTTTCATTTTCCTTTTGTCAGGGACCTAAAAGAACACTTTAAAGTTTTGGGGAGAATCTGAAATGTAATGTTACCTCCTGTGCACTTTATAATTCTAGTTTGATGTTTTTGGCTGATGTTTGATGATAACCCTACACTAAGACCCAATGGATTTTGATAGATTTACTAGACCTATCCAGACAGTCTTGGAAACATCTGTTTCCACAAAACCTAAAGGCATAAGAGGAAAAATATGCTCAGGGAGAGAAGAGAAAAGGATTCTTTATACCACAGGAGATCAGCATTTGCAGAATCCAGTGGCATCCAGTGGATTTCAACTAGTTTTATCATTATTTCCTTAACTGGGAGCTATATGCCTACTAAAAGAGAGAGCCTCAAAAAATGCTGCTGAGGTGCAGTAGCACAGAGCCAATCTTCCTTATTACTCCGAGACAGTCTGGAGAACATGTCTTGTCCTATATACACTCCTGTCAAAGGAGAGGAGGAAAAACGTAGAGGATTAAGGGCTAGACTGGAAGCCAGGTGCTCCTGAGTTCTCAGCAGCCCTACTTTTCTTACTCCCTGTAAGGCCTTAGTCAAGTCTTTTAACTTCCTATCTTAGTTGTGGTTTAAACTGAAGCTAGTAACTCCTACCTGTACTAGCTCACTGAAGTGATCCTGGATGGACTGGTACATACTGCACTCACAGCTACATTTTTTTTTTGATTAGTAGAAATGTTGAGTCAATGCAAGTTGTACATAAGTAAATCAAGGTTTGCCCCTGAAAGACTGGACTATTTTGTGTTTTATTTGGATTCTGAGACGTAACTGTAGAAGAGGTATAATTGGATTTCCTGTTTCTTGTCCCTCTGTGATTTGCATATGAAGCGCGCCCAGTTAGCAAGGAAACCAATTTTTTTGCCTTTCATACCTGCAGATACCCCACCCATTCCCACCCCCAGCATCTGAGTCTAAGGCAGGAGTGGGTAATTATTTTGGGTGGAAGGCCACCTACTGAGTTTTGGCAAGCCATTGAGGGCCGCATGACAGGCAGCCAGGGGCAGACAAATATTACTTTTCTAAATTTTTTAGGGGCCCTGTGGGCCAGATACAATGGCTTGGCGGGCCACATCCGGCCCACGGGCTGCATTTTACCCACCCCTGGTCTAAGGCTTAATTGTTTTTCCTTTGGCATTGGCACCAGCGGTAGTTCCTCTGCATCCCAAAAGATACCAGTGTAGCACAGTTGTCTTCAGTAGATTTGAATCCTAGGAACTAATTACATTCAGTAAATAGTTTCTACTGAGGATGCACAAAAGAAGAGTAGAAATTTGCTCACTCTCCAGTCCCTTCCTTGGTTTTGCATAGCTGACATGTAAAATACAGAACAACCCTTGTGTTCCTAAAGTAAGCAGATTGGAGTGAATGCATGGAAAGACCAGTTCTATGACGTAAGAAGGTACTGTTTGTTAATAGGCACTTTTGAGCATTTGAACCAGACTTCAGTGCCTCCCAATCAGTTTGAAGATGAATACTGCTAAGTGTCAGCTCTATTAAAAATAAGAAAGTAACTTCTGAATGCGGAGGAACCTAACTTACTGTCAATCCAAAATTCCTCCCTCTGGGAAGAAGTTTAGACTATTTTGAAATCTGTTACCAAAGCCAAAGCTAAACACAAATGAGAAACACAGTTTGAGCAGTAAGAAAGGGACTCTCCTGAGGAAAGGGCAGCTAAGAAAATATGGTCTGAATAAATCAGACATCTTATTCTGAACAAGTTCAAGAGGGACATTTCAGTTCAGCTTTCAAAACTAGCAAGAATGCCCTTGGACCGAGGCAGTCCTGGGCTGATAAGTTCTCCTGTCCCCAAGGAACCTGGGCATTGGAACTCTGTTTCCGTAGGGGTGATTCTAGAGGGCAAACAGCCACTCACTGCTTAAATATACACTATTTTGGCTATGATAGCCCCTGTGGAGCTCTTGTTCATTAATCCTTCAGACTGCCCATTCCTCAGGGCTTTGATTGTATAATCTAGACATATTACATTTAACACAGGATGAAGACTAACATAATAAGCTTGACCAGTGTTCCCGGCAGCATGAAGGATGTGCAGTTTCAGTAAAGGGCAGGCATTTTTATTTCCCAGCTTTACTGGCTTTACTGCTTTCTGTCTTAGTCGCATGGAGATGATGGTCATTCCCTTAGCTTGTTTGCAACATAAAACACCTGCCCTGACAACACTTTTGGACTGTAGTGCTCGGAGTGGGGGAACTCGTATAGTGGCGCAGTTCAGCCCTGAGCAGAGAAGCCTGCAAGTTTCATGGTTATGTGGGGAGAGGGCCATGTACAACAGGTCCCATCAGGCTCTCAAGTTAACATTCCTTCCCACTCTCTTTACCATAAGTTCAGTCTCTGGGTCAACTTTTCCCCTTTCAGAGGAAGCAATGAGAGAGAGAGAAGAGATCTCACTGTAGGAAAAAAAACCTACAGTTCTGACAAGTGCTAAGGCTCTTGTGCCAAAAAGGAGCTCCTGGGCTCGCCTGACTCAGTTCTAGTTTTAGCTCTGTCTCTTAGAAATGCATGTGCTACAAACTCTGCCCTCTCAAATCTTTTTTGCTGTATTTTAACCACGCAACTCCCCTTGACTTTAACAGAACCCAGTTTGCTAAAATGCCCCCAGTGCTTGTGAAAGTTGCTGGATCAGCAAGTCAGTCTGCTTGCAGGCAGCTCTGAAGTGATGGAGACTCCTGGCTGCTGGGTAGTTGGAATCTAAGTAAAGCCTGTCAACACGGCTGGTGGAGGGGACCACGTCACGAGTTAAATGAAAGATTGTTGCAGGGCAGAAGTTGGTTCTTCCTGCCTTCTCACTTGCCTCATTTGGTTTCCATGTTACCTCAAACTTTGAAGGCAAAAGACTTGTAATGGAAGAGCCCCTATGGTTGGTGGGGACCTGCAAGGACAGAGATTCATTTGCCTCAGCTGGAAAATCTTGGGTGATCCTTCTGCCCTTACTAATCCAGCTCTCGGGTCTGGCCAGGCATTTTGTCTAGTTTTGCACACACTTCCTGCCCTCATTTACATCTCTTTTCATTCTCCTGCTTCTCTACCATGAGTTCAGCTCGTGCAGCTTGATGTCCTGAATCAGCTTTGATGGGATCTGTCCATTTCCACTGTGCCACCCAGAGACATTTCTGATCCCGGTGCCAGGCTCATTGCATCACAAAATCCGTATTTTGGGCACTAGCAATAAAACTATTCCATGTTTTGAACCCATCAGTAGACAATATCCTGACAATATACTGAGTCTACTGAGTAAGGTAAGTAAGGTAAGTAAGAGCGCCTGCGCTCTCAGCGTTTTCATCTGCCTTGTCAAACCACTTTGGAAATATTGTCTGAGGGACATCTTTGTGGGTCTAGCTTTTAATGATTTGCCCAAAGTCACATGGGGACTTTGTGGCAGAGGAGGAAACTGGGGATACCCTGTAGGTCTTCTGTGAGACCTGAATATAATGTTCCTCCTTGTTTTCTTGGAAACTGTACTCTCAATTCTTCAAATCCACAGTTCTTAAGAAGTTGTTTCTTTCATCAGCAAATACCAGAAGTCCATTTACCAGAAATAAATGACCAGTCCACCCAATCTGGATGTGGGTCACCAATGGCTTTTTCTGATAGCCTTTTCTAGGAGCTCCCTTGTCTGATTGTCCCAGGGTTTGTAGGCAGGGACTTTGTCACTTAAAATTTGTCTTTGGATAAAACACTTCCGGTGATTTACTCATCACAGTGTCAGCATCAACCTGCAAAATTCCTGCCTTAGATGCATGCCATCCACTGCCAGCCTCTCTTCTGTTTACCTAAAGCTGAGGTCCAAAGTCACTCAGTTTTTATTTGGGCGAAACCCCCATCACGGCCATTAAGAATAAATTTCCGAATTTGGCCTAAAAGGAGCATGAATCCAAAGAGGAAGAAAAAATAGGTAGGAGGGTTTTACCAGTGGGGAAGCAGCTCTTGATTAAAATTAAAATGCAGAGAGGAGGAGGAAAGACATCCCATGCATCAGAAGCATGAGAGAAGCTGCAGAGACGGTTTTGAGCACTGGGATTACAAGCATCAGTTGTAGCACAGGGAGGGAGCTGGTGAACCGACACTGTGATTACTCTTTCAAAGAATGCATCCATTCGGTAGGATGTCATTGGCTTTGGTACAGTGGATGCTCATTTGTAAACAGAGCAATGACTCATTGGGATTTGACAGCGGAAATCTGTTAATGATTTTTCATAAGCAATTGCATCCATTCAGTGAGCCATGAACTCTTCTGGCTTGGGTTTAGCAATGCCAGGTTGAAATTAGTAACTTTTGCTTCGGTTTATCAATTGGGGAGTCCACTGCCAACCCAGGCTTTTTTCAAAGTCTTCATCCTTCTGTTACAAAGGGGTCACACTAAGACACTTCTGGGCTTCTTGCTGACAGTCGCATCAAGAATTTAATTTAAAATATTTCAAGCCCTGGTAAATTTGGTAGCAAAGCTGTCACTGGCCCAAGCCCTTGGTTTCCTGTCCCCATGGCATCTCTAGTGATGTGGAAAGGAGCAGAAATCCATCTTAAATACCCAAGTATGACTTCCCGTTCAGAGGGGAATCCTTGGATGGTTTAGGACCAACCTCCTACCAGCAAAGGAGTGTGCCTTGAGACTGAGGGAATTGTCCTTGAAGGACCCTTACCAGCCAACTCGAGTTAATTGTATTGGCCCAAGTCCTGCTAAGCCAGAAAATACAGTGTAATCTCATTTCTGCCCAGCCTTCCTGAGTTGTGCTCCAGGCATAGCTCAGCTTGTCCCACAGAGTCTGGCCTGCTGTCTTCAACCTGGACGGCTTCAACTTAAAAGACGAAGTGGTATTTGATATTTTTCTAAGTGATTTGCTCCAAACCCCCAAATCCTAATCCCTGCGCTTGAGCTAATGACTCAGATTCTGACTTTGCTTCCACGTAGCTCAAACAGGAGTGGTTGCACTGATATTGGCAGAGTTACACGCTGTGAAACCTGCGTCCAGGAGATTAGAATCTGGCCCCGAGAGTCCAGGAAAGGGCATGCGAGATCAAAATCAGACCCAGAACTATTGACAAGTTTAGGGGACAATACATTTGAAAGCAAACCAGTCCAGGGTCCGAAGCATGGATCAGCCACTGCTAAAATAGCTGTCTCTGAGCCTGATTGTGGTGGCTGTTACGTGCTGGCTTTCCTGCCACCTGCCTTGCAGTTAGTCAGCTTTCCAACAATCGATTCCATGGCAATGTGACAAATGTGGCTTTTAACCATTCATTAATGGCATGTTCTGGCATTTTGTCGGATCATTGTTTTTTCTTGAATTACCCCTTGTTCTCCCATCTGCAACAATGTGATAATAAAAAAATAGAGGGCAGGGCCCTCCATTGGGAAGCATAAGAATTAGCAAGGCTTTTATTTCCCAAGGGGATCTCTAGCAGGAGGGCCTTAAACAGGGAATCAGGAAGCAACCGAGATTTCTTATTGTTTCAGTTCCATGCACTCCTGCTTCCCTAGAGCTGCTGAATTATCCCCTGAAGCTCTTTCAATATTAAAACTTGCATCCTAGAAGATGACTTGATATGTTTCTCTGAGCTGTAACGACACAGACCCTATGTGATGTTAGTGGTTACATTAGTCTTGAAATTCATACAGGCATACATAAAAATGAGCCTTCCATTGTTTGGAGGCTGATTTGCAACATTTCACCTGATCTTAGCTAGTCAAAACTGACATGGTTCCCCTGATCTTGGTGCTGATTTACTCCACCTCAGCATTTGGCCCATGGCTGTGTCTAGACACATGCACACAAAAAAGCCACTATGGTGATTCAGAAGCAACCCATGGGGAGCATGAACAGGAAGTGATCCAAGCCATAATTGACAGTAGAAGGTTATTTATTATTATAGTTCATTATTTGTATTATGGGTGTGCTGATCACTGTGTATAAGAACACAGGATACAGACACCAACAAGACAGTCCATAGCTCAGAGAGGCTGGCGTGTAAGTGAACAGTAGGAAAAGAATGAATTGCATTTCAAGTCCTTTTTAAGGAAATCTGCTGTTCTGTGGCAAGAGTGGGGCTTGCTTGTTTTCTGTTCGCAATGGTTGGAAAAGAATTGACTGGTTTTGTTTTATTAGTGAATTTTCAGCCCGAGTTGAACAAAAAACTGGACTTGATGGCATAAAAGCAGTGGACAGTTGAGAGCGAGCACTGTTTTGTCTTATGTTTCATCTGAAAAATATGGTAGGAGGTTACAGTAGCCTTCTGATAATGCCTTCCTGTGCAGCAGCTACAATCAGAGCAGTCGGTTGGCTCTTGATAGCCTGAACAGTAGAGTCCTCTTCTGAGAATTACATTTTCCTCTGGGCATCCTAAAAAGCCTGATTTTGACAGTTCTGCTTGCAACACTCCAGCGGATAAACGCATGATTGTGTGTACAAACTGCTAGTATTATTAGAGACCTTCATAATGAATAGGCTGCGCCTGGGGAAGGACTTTTTGGTGGCTGGGTCTGGGTTTGCTGCACACAGAGAAGGGCTTATGCATTTTTGTTTTGGTAATACAAATGGGTATGCCTGCCACTGGTCTTTATTTTGCCCATTCTGCTTTAATATCTACAGCTCCTTCTGTGCTGCTTTTAGGCTCTATGCAGTTTTTAGCTTGAATTCACAGCTCCAAAAATTTCCCAAACTATTCTGAGCCTTCTGTCTGCAGATCATAGTTCTTCCTGAGTTGTACCTAAGCATTAATAAAAGCTAATGGTTTACATTTAAAAAAGCAAGAGATAAAACCAATGCCCTTTTATCACAGCATTAATGGCTTGAACATGTCAGTTGTGGAGGAGCTACTGCCAAATATTGAGCAGATGAAGACAATTGCTAAATCCTACAAATCAACAAGTTTGGAGCGGATTATTTGATGCTTGCTATGTCATTTTCCCAGGACTCCAGGCATGTTAGAAGCCAGCAGTTGTAATCCACTCTGATATGATGCATGAGAGGGGTTAACCTCCCTTTCCACAAACATGCTTGCAGACTGGCTGCAATAGAGGAAGAAGCAGCCTTCTTGAAGCAAAAGCATGCGGGTTTTTTTTGACCAGCAGCCTGATTATGATTAAAAAATAAACCCTGGCATTTCAGGTTGCTCGAGTACTATTCTTAAGGTCACAAATGCAGGAAACAAAAATCAGTTCATTTCATGGTTTTCCTGAGAATTGCCTCACCGCTCCCCTTCCTCCTGTTTCCAACAGACTTCCTTCCGAAACCGACATCCTGCATTCTCGCCTCTCATTCAGAGTAGTCGGTGATGAAAAAGTTATAATGGAAACTTTGTGGTAAATCATTTAGCTGTTTATGGTTCTTTTTAAGTCTGAGATAAAGAAGAGCTGACTTTGCACCATGGAATATTTGGAGGTGTTGGATGAGATTAGAACTCTTCTTTTATCTCCCACTTTATTTTAAGATCATCTCTTCCTCTTAAGTGTTGTCTTGGACTGAGCCTTTGTGCACCATTTGTGAGCAATAGCATTCAGTGTATGGGTAAGTGCATAACTTGCTTACCTGCATAACAAGATGCCAGTCCCAATTTTTGGCATATTGCTTACATTTACCACCAACCCTCATTATCTATATATTAGTTAAGAGTATAAATTACTTAAGTTCATGCGAGCTCTTTGGCCCTACTGTTTAGTTTGCAGCATAATTGTGCTTCTTTTAAGTGTGCAATTTGTGAAGCTGATGAGTTGCCACAATTTCAAGGCTGCTAATAAACAGACTAAGGCCCTCGGAGAAATAAGGTAAGCAGCTTTAGTGAAAAATTTTAAAGAGACTGTGCCTGGAGTTAATCAGCTTTGTTCGCCTTGAGTTCAGATCAGTGCATACAAAACAGGGAAGTGCTGTCTCTTCTATCTCCCAAACAAAATTCATATAAATGTATATTGTGGGGGCCCTGGTAGAGGGTGCACATGTGTGTGCCTCTGTCCTCTTCTGACGGGAATCAAATCTTCTCAGCTGTGCATGTTATAATAGGTCCTATACAGCTAATAGGGAGTTATCTTTAGCTCAAGAGTAGCAGCATCTGCTTTTGTGCCCACTATTACTGTGAATTTGAGTGGCCATGATATCACCAAAAAGGCAGTGGTGAAATAGTAAGTGTCACAATAGGTGTGCTCAGGTATCTTCCCCTAGGATTGCTCAAAACTGTGACTAGGAGGAGAGTTTGTCTCAGTTTGTATCTTGGATTCGTGTGTTTCTTGGCTTTGTGAACTGGAGGGACAGATAGTCCAATGCAGGCAGAAGGATTGCAGGCAGAAGGATGTAACTTGGTCATATCCTGTTTACCATGAAATGGTAGAGCAACAATACCATCTTGGTGCTATACTTCAGGGACAGAAACCCTGGGATCCAAATGAGGGAAATGCTATGTGTTCCCTGCTGGCTTTTCTTTGGAAGAGGTGATGTCATCTGAAGAAAGGTGTTTCGGGGAGGAAGGATGTATGCAAACCAAAATAACCTCTTAGCTCTGTTGTAACGGTCACATCCTGTTTATCACAAAACCACTTAGCAACTCTGTTAGCTCAGTAACTCATGCCCTATATAAGCACGCAGAGCCAGAAAATAAAGTAACTGCCATTTTGTTCTGCAATACACAAGAGGAAGGAATGAAATCCGTGTAGCTGGGCAAAGGAGAGCTTTGCAGGAGAAAGGATCTCCCATCTTAATTACAGGCAACTTCTTAGAAGAGTACTGGCTGATTCCTTCAGTGACCTCAGTCAAGTAACCCAACTACCCTGTGCCTCAGTCTCCTCACAGTGAGGATTGTGACACCACGCACTGGGACTTCTGATCACTTAAATATCCGCAAAGAGCTCTGAGGGTGAAAAAGCTCAGAATAATTATCCCCAGGACAAATAAGACAGACCCTGGTCAAATGCACTTATAGAAGTTTGGCTGCTCATGGAAGCAGTCATTAAAGAGCATGTTGCGATATCCTCTGCATATTAAAAGGAAATTGTGTTGCCCAGTTACAGGGGAAAATGTAAACACTTCTTAGCAGAGCAGGCTGGGATTTTATTCTTTAATGGAGCCAAATGGTATAAAACTGCAAAATCCATTTAGCAAAGCCCCTCACATTCACAACGCTTTATTCCCTCGTCTCGGTCCTGTTGCAAACCGCGCCACAACTCCAAGGCACTTCCTCTAGCAGAAAAGTTTTTCAAATTAGGGTTTGTTACTCTGTGTCTGACGCAGCCAACAAAGCCAGCAGTCCCATGGTTTAGTGTCTGCCAGGGTGAGGAGAGCGAGTATTGTGTTGGTTTTCTTGGACAAAAATTAGTCTGTAGTTTGTGGCAACAAATGTACACAGAGCTCTGGGAATGACTTCTAGAAACACTCTGCAAGCCCGATTCTTTGGCTCTGCCATGAATGAAGATCTGGCTGAAAATTTAAAGGCATAGGAGTTTTCTCCCGTAAAGAGCACAGGCATGAAAGGCATGGCATTTTCTTTACCATGTTTGCTAAAAATATCCCCAAGATAGTATCGGTGGAGACTGGTTGTACAAAGGACACCAATGTTCTTTGGCCGGTCTCTTGGGATTCCTGACGAGGAATTGGGAATGACCCAGAGAGTTGACTGTGCCTGAGAAAATCCTCCCCAGTGTATGGCGGGTGGCGAGGGGTTCCTTAGTGCAGTCACATTTGGAAAGCAAGGTAAAGCTCTGGCTGGTCTCTCTGTGAGGGTTGCTGGAGGACTGAGCCTGAGGTAGGACTTGCTCTCCATGCCCTGAAGACAGGATCTTTTCCCCCCTCAGTTCTAAAGAGACTGCTAGCCTGTCTGTGTACTCGCTGTGTGCGCCAGGCTCAGGACTTCAACCTGGGCAGTGGTAGGTATGCCAGGAAGCAAAACCAGGATTGAGACTTTGAATAACTCCAAAGTCTGGGGTAATCCAACCCATGATTTCAATGCGAGTCCACTTCTGTTCAAATAAAAAACAAAGGGGTTAAAATACAGAGAGTATACATTTTCCAGGCCAATTGTCTAGATTTTCCATGAGATACAAACAGCTCTTTACACTGGCAATGAAGATCTAATAATGAAATAAGGAGAAACTCATAGCATTCAGCAGCCTACTTGTAATATTGGTCTTCCTCCTTCAGCTGAGCATATGCTAATGTATGTATAGGTTTATACTGAGAGGCAAGGATTTCTTAGGGTGATAGCCTTTATTGGACCAGCTGCACAGTTGGATAGAGTTAGACAAGCTTCTGAATACAAGGCATTCTTCATCAGCTCTGAGCAGCAAAAGCCAGAGATGATGAAAAATGCCTTGCATTTGAAAGCTTGTCTAAATGTATCCTAACTATGCAGGTGGTCCAATAAAAGCTCTCACCCTAAGAAATCTTTGTCTTTCACATCATTCCTGGGCCATGATAGCTACAGCATCACTGGAACGCTACCATAACATGAAAGATATTGAAATACACCACTTATAATAGAAAATACACAGTCTAAGTAAATAGCATAAATAGAGAACCTTGAGAGAAAGTAGTGTATGAGCTGTAGTTTGTTAGGCCAAACAATATAGTACAATAAAGATGCATTTTTTTTCAACTCCTGCATTTCATCTGTTTGAATCAGTACTTCTTGTTATTTTGAAGGGGTCACTTGTACTGAGGCCTGACTTGAGTGGCATATATAAACACACACTTCATTATAGGCATGTAGGCAACTCCTCCCTGAAGCTAATGAGGGTATTCCCATGCTTTGTTGAATCAGGATCTCAACTTCCTACTCGTTTAAACTAGTACAACAGCTGGAAGTCACCTCTATTAATATTTGTGCCACTCCTTCCTTTTTTTTAGGATGTCAACTGTGTAGCCACATACCAACATTCAGTGAAGGTGACAGTACAATTGCTATTTCTCTTGACGTGAGCCAGGAAAATGACACTTCAGATGATGCTGTAATGGGTCTAGCAACATACCAATCATGTGAATAGCTTCAGATGCACCAATCATGTGAATCGCTTCATAAAGGTTGCTGTAGAGATGTCACCAGGGATTTTTTTAACAGTGCTAGTGCTGTGATATTTGAACTTGATTGAATCCATTCACATTGCTAGAGGAGAAATTACAAGGGGAGTCATGGGGCAGTCAGCGTAAAAGGGACGTAAACCTTGGAGGTGTGGAGGAACTGACCAAGTGGTGTGAGCCCAGATGGGCCTCTACATGCTGGTGGTAGGTAGGAGAGGAGACCCCCAGGGTTGACGTAAGGGAGACTGTTGGGTGACTATGAATACTTTGTTTTGGACAAGAGATGAGCCCAAAAGGCCATGTTTTAGTTGGCCCTGAAATACATGGAGGCTGATGGTTTCCTGCCTTTTTTCCTGTTTCTTGCCTTTTCTCCTTGTGGTGTTATTCACAGCTGTACAAAGTGAGTGGAATATGTCAGCATGTCAAAATGGGAGATTTTTATACCCTTCTTGCATTACTGTAAGTTAAAAGATGAAGGACAGAATAAAGGAAAATCAGGCCCAGAGTTTGGCTCTACGTTTCTGTTCCTCTAAATCTCCAGATATTTTGGATTTGGGAGCAGGGCAGATTAAACTCCTGGATTGTGGTGTGCCTCTGGCCTGGTGTCCTCCTTTGCAGTTTTAGCTTTTCTTTCCCAGAAACCCTCTGAGGAAAGTTTTGAGCATAAGGTTCGACCAAAAGCTCAAAATGAAACTCTGCTGAAAAACACCAGCTGTGTTTGGAGGTGAAATCACTGACTTGATGTATTTTCTACACGGAGCTATAATTTGGGGGAATCCCTGGGCTCAGAACCCAAGAGACAGAATTCGCTCTGGACTTGGGTGTTGGGCCCATGCATGCCAAAAAACATTACAGGATTAACCAAGTTTTTGGTTTTGTAGCAAAAACCAAAATGTGTGCAATCCTTTCCTCACTTAAGTTTGCCTATCTCTACACTTTGGCTAAAGGTAAGGAAGGCTGCCTGCCTGAGCCAGGCTTCCCAAAACAGCACAATGAGGTGGAATTTTTACTTCCTCCTAACCTCTACTAGGAGCCTAGTCAGCCGTGAGTATAACCTCAGTGGTGATCGTTTCACTGACTATCAGCTCAGCCCTTCCACCTCAGTACTGATCCAGGCACTGGAAGGGGCTGGTGCAGCTGCTGTTCTTTCCCCTGGGCGCAGTGGCAGGAAGAAAGGGCAGTGAAACGTCCTCTGGCACTTGAAAACCCATGCCACCATTGCCAGTACTTAGACATGAGTCATGCTGTCTTGAGGATGTCTTGGGTTTCCGGTCACAGAAATGTTTTTCCCCTTGCAATGGTGGGGCAAAGCTTGAAAGCTCTCATGCCAGAGACAAATAAAATTAGCTCCTAACGTACATAACTTTTAAGGGAGTCTCATGCCTTCTGGTGACTGACTTGCACTGTTTGAGCTAGGGGCACTTAGTGCTCCAAATCCCTGAAGACGGAGAGTCGCAGGCTCATGCTACCTGTAATCCACAGCTCAGAGCGGACCTGGCTGGGAGTGCAGCACAAAGGTAGTGCTGTGCCAATCTCCTTGGGCTCCTTTAGGCACCTGGAGGCTGGCGGCAGTGGGGAAAGGGGCATGCTGATGTTGTCTGTGCAGAGGTGGTGGTAGCTGCTGCTCTGTTTTCCCTGGAGCCTGCCCTGCATGCCCAATCCCTCACCGTGTCACTGCCCAAGCCATGCAGACCTCCACAATGCAGATACACTGCCAAGCTGGCCGCGAAGTCGTACTGCACAGAGCTGTTCAGGGAGCCTGAGAGAAGCCAAGGTCTGGCAGTGACTTACGACCCAGCCCTGTCCCATTGCTGTGTGTGACCCAATCTGCTTTTGCATCAGTTATGTGCCTCTGCAGCATTGTTTGCGCTGTCACCCTCCCTGGCTGAGAAACCCTGAGTCAGGAAGCTCCGTAGCAGATTCCTTTCCTCGCAGGGCTCCTTGCCATCTTGTGGTTAGGCAGCCGCCCTGGCTAGGCAGTGTGTGGGGGTTGATGGGAGGTAGGCGAGTTGTGTAAGACTTGTTCTGAGTTTAAGTTACACGGCTGGATTTCCTGCACACAGTTTAAAGCAGAGCCTCCAGCCTGTGGGACTGCAGAACGGAGAGCAGTGGTAAAGGCTGTTGAGGGTAACGAGCTGTACAGACGATGCACATCAATCCCTTCAATCCAGTGATTGTCAGCTCATGTTCTCTTTTGACTCTGTGAAAGTAGGATGGTAACAGATTTCTAGCCCAGAGTTTTAGTATGCCCTGGGGCTGCTCCAGGATCCTCAGCACCCTGAAGAATTAAAATCTGTTGTCCCACTGGTCACATCTACTTGGTTGCTCCAGTGGCCTGCTGCTTTTCATTTCCGGTAGTCCAGTCCTGCTGTCTGTGAACAGGAACTTGCACCACGGATGGCCCTGCTCTGGCTTTGTTTAATTCACTGATTTTTATCTGGATCTGGCTCAGTTAAGTCAGACAAAGTGTTGCTATTTGACTTTAGCAGAAGCAAGATCAGGCCCTAAATTTACAGTCCTCAGAACCTCAGCAAAGGTTGCATAGGTGGGTCTCTCCCCATCCGGACCACTTCGCACACCTGCAGGTGGGATCCTACAGGAAGATGGTATTTCAGATTCTCTGTTTGAAGATTTCCATTTAGCCTTTTATGATTAGGAGACACAGAGAAAAATATTGCATTTAGGGTCCAAGCAGTTTCCAGCCTGGTGAGACTCTGCTCATTCCACAGTGGTAAACCCCCAGAACTGTACTTTATAATGGGCTGCAACTACTAAGTCAGTATACATTAGCAAATTGTAGTGCTTACAAGCAATAAAAATGATCCGTTTAAGAAACAGACCCTCAGCACTGAGGAAAACTCACTTGCAACACATTCAGATCTAACAAAAATCATTAAAAAGTCATTCTAAAACTGACCTGATTGGGCCCCTCCAGTTTTTTCTCGATCTGGGACTTCTCTGTTCACATTGGCTTCACTAACAAGTCAGAGTGAGTTTTCTACCTGCCCAACTCTACAAACTCCACCAGGATTGTGAAAATCCAGCCAGACGTCTCCTGTTTTTTAATTGGAAATAAGCTGATAAATTTGATGATGCATGAACAGCATCCAGATCCCTCTCATTTATGTTTCACAGTGAAAACATGGGCTCCACTGCTGTTACCAGCGATGCAAATTGAAATGTTGCCATTGTCTTGAGCAGGAGGAGCCCAATGTCTGGGTTTGGTTGTAAAGTCTGCAGATATGATCCGCAGGGACAAATCCTGGGGAAGTTTTCAAAGACGGTGGAAGTGGCATTCCAGTAATGCGGAAGGCTAAACAAGGGTCTCCCCTTTTGTGTGCGTCATTGGGCCCCTCTGCTGAATCACCACAGCTGGTTGCAGAGTCTGTTAAGGTATATGGCTGTGTCACCTGGATCTGTTACTGTACAGGTGCACTCCCCAAATCCCTCACACTGGGGTCTGCAAGGGAGCTGCAGGCGAGCTGCTCTGTTGATATCCTGCGTCACGAGCAGAAGGATTCTGTTCCCACATGTCATGCTAAAGGAAATCCATTTGCTTGGCCTATGTGGTCCGGATTTGTGCCCCAGAGAGCAGATCAGATGAATAAGGTGTCACTATTATAGGTATTTTCCCAACTGTAACCACTCATTTATATTCTCCTGCTTAATGTTTAGTGCTAAGGTTTCCCCTCAAACAGCATGTAGCCCAGGGTAGACTGTTTAACCTGAGCCAAAAAAGAATATTGCCGGCGAGAACGGTTTTATTTTTCTACAACACTTTGACATGACTGTTTCTTTGCAGCTGCAGTCAGAACAGTTAGACTGCGGAGCAGCCCACCTCCAGCACCCTCTGGCCATCCTGAAACCCTTAAAGGCAACACCAGTGTTCAAGTACCATGGCCTCACTTCAGTGGCAGTTGCCAGCGTCAATAACTACACCGTTGTGTTTCTGGGCACGGCAAACGGAGGACTCCTGAAGGTAAAAGTAGCCTGTTACTCAAGAGATAAGAATTAAGGACTTGGGGGCATAGGCACTGACTTTTATTTTGGCTGGGGGCTGGCAGGCTTAAGATGATGGACATATGAAAAGTTTTATGCATTTCAAGTGACGCCCCTCTTCCTGAGGGGGTCCAGGGCCTTCAGACCCCCATGTACTTGGCACCCATGCTTGGGGGAATTAAAGATTGAGGGGTTGGCACCATAATATGGTGCCTTTTGCCTCAAACCCTCTTGTTTCTATATGGCTCTGTCACACAGATCTATTGGATGACAGTATCTGAATATTGTTGCCAGGCTCTTGTACGCAATTGTTTTCTCTGACCTCACGAGCTTGGTAGGTCCAGCTGGCTCAGCTCTTGGACAGGAGGTTGCCAAACTGCTCCTGGAGGCAGCAGGAAGTGGCTTTCATGGTTCAGTCCCAGTATAACGTTAAAGGGCACTGCACTGCTGGAGGTGTCATCTTTCCTATACTTCATAAACAGAGGTCCCAAACACATGCGGGTACTAAAGATCTCAAAAAACTTTTTATGAGAGTGGAATTGTCCCTACTTGCATCCTGGTTAAGAGCCTACTCTGGTACTTTCCTTCTTGTGACTGAAATTCCCCCCGTACTTTCAGGTTTTGTTTCTGGATATCAGAGCATTTGCTTCTGTCAGAAACACATTTTGTAGTAGTGCTGTACACTGTTAAACAACTGCTATGTTAAACACTGGCAGGGGGTCGGACTCGATGGTCCATTGAGGTCCCTTCCGACCCTAGCATCTATGAATCTATGTTCTCCTGCAGAGGTGGCTGTGAGGCTCAGGCAATGTGGCCAATTTGCTTTGAGATCCCTGGCTGAAAGGCACTAGCATTATTTCTGTGATTATTTGAAGCTGTTTGACAGTCTCTAAGGAATAATGGTCAATCCATGGCTCAGTTACCCACAAAAAAGCGATGTGCACAGCTCCCTATCATAGTCAGTGCCCTTGTTGGCCTCCTCAGCAAGAAGAGAACTATATTACCCTCAGATGTGTCTCTTCCCATTTGAGGCTGAGACCCACTGGCTGGGCAGGGTGACTTACTACCCATGCTGCATCTTGCATTGTGTATAAGGACCTCTGTATTCGGGAATTTCAGTAAACCACATTTATTCTGAACTGTACTCATGGCAGTAGACATCACTTGACAAAGCTCACTCTGAGCACAGGTTTTCATTTGACAAAAAAAGAAGTAATTGTCTGCTGCTTTAATCTATATGTGATGTACATTGTCTGGTAATTGCCATTTGTTAATCGGTATTTAAGTCTACAGTATGATTGGGAGGTATTTATTAAAAGCCTGCACTTGAAATATTATTATACAGCATTTAATTGTTACCAGTGCCCTCTAATAACATCTCTACTTGCTTTGATGGTACATAAAAGATCTGTGTAGACAGAAGACTCACTGAGGGGCACCTTTCCAATGTTAAACTCCACAGCAGGTGTGAATCCAAGCATATAATATACCTAATTGCTCTATTTCAAGCCATATACCCAAGGCAATGTAAAGCAACGCAATAGCCTTGATCAAGAGCCAAGATGCAGGGCCAGCATTTCAGTCACCTCAATGTTTGGGGTTTGTCAAAGGAAAGTTTAAATTCTAACCAATCACAGCAATTTGGTATAATCCCTGCATCAGTAAGTTCATAGAGGAGAAAGAGACCCTGGAGGAGAGATGAGGCTGGAATCTGCTTTATCTCAGCCTGGAGGTACTAGTACGTAATGGGGAATATTGGATCAAAATGCATGGGGAAAAGAAAACCAATCCAATTTCTCTCATTGCTTCCAAGTGCTCCTGGCAGAAAAGTGGGAAAATATCACAGAAAAACTCTGGTTTCTGCCTAGAGGGGCAGGTAATACAACAGGGCAGTAGGAAGTTGACATCATGGCCAGGTGCACAGGGCCTAGAGGGAAACACATACCACACGCAGCGCAGCTCCTGTTCACACAGTATTAACAGCTCTGCTTCCATTATCATATCAGAAAAAGGAGCCTTATCTGCCGAGTCTCCATTAGAGAGAGGCTCCTGGCTATTCTTTACTAGGATAATTTGCTCAGATAGCTCTAATCTAATTCTACAGCACAGCTGCATAACCAGAAGCCTTTTTACCTTCAGGGCTCCTTGTTATTTAGCCTGGGATACAAGATACTTTGTGAGTTATCATTCAGATTTGCTGTCCAAGAAAAGACAGCAAACGGGCAGAAGTGGCGCTTGACCGGCTCTCCTAGCAGCAATTAGGACTGCCAGTCATATGGGGAATTAATCAAATAGTCTGCAGAAGGGCACTTCACGGGGACCATTATCTGTGCCACATTCAATAGAGTCATTAGGGGAGAAAACAAGACTTGTTAAACAGCTAAGCTTGTAGCGTAATGGAAAAGAATGAGAGAGTCTAGCACCCACCGCAGGAGCATTGAGTTTTATGCTGACTCACCCTGATGCCAGGCATAAAAACTCAGAAGTTAAGTGGTATTTTGGTGGAATTTCTCTGAGGGTAAGCCAGGTTAGCTCCAGCTATCTCCAAGCTGGGAGTGTAAGATAGCTTTCTGACAATGTGTACTCCACCCTTTTCCCCTAAAACATTGCTCTATTGCTCAGCTGAGATAACAATTCTTGAAACCTTTTTTGTTATAAATGGGAGATGAACAACACGTCTTTCAGTATTGGTAGGACATAACACAGGTATTGAAGAAACTAGCTGAAAGACATACCCGAAACAAATAAAGCAGGAGCCACTGTGAATAGCAGAAAATCTAGTGAAAGAACACAGAAAGGTCAAAGCCAAAGGACTAGATAGTCTAGGGAATCTAATAGCGTGTGGGTTGTTAGAGAGAGGAGAAAGACTTTATAGTGGGATAAATCATCATGGGATAAACAGCGATGCGGAACAATAAAAAAATAACCCTCAAGAATAAGCTAAAGTATACTTGCAATACTGTGTAAAAGCTAACAGGGGAAAAGAAAGGGCCCCTGTCCATCATAAAAAAAGTGATGTGGTCTCCCATTGATTGGAAGTGAAGATATAAAAGGAAGACGGGCAGAACGTCGTGTGCTGGAATTAGAATGAACAACAAGGCCCAAGAGAAAGGAAGCAGCTGATTACTGGAGCCCCCACTCCTTGAAGAAGAGATGCAAGATGTGTTTAGGCAAATTAAGGACGGGAAGCCACCTGGTGCTGATTACAGACCAGCAGCACTCGGGGAAACTGGAAGACAGGAAAGGGTGGTATAGAGGAGGCTGCGTAGAAAGGTGTGGGGCTCTAAAGCCTGACTTTGAGATTGGAACTGCTGTGTTCATGCCAGTCCTCACAAATGATGACTTATGAAAGCGCAAGAATGATCGAACCATCAGCCTTATAAGCCACACAAAGAACATCTTACTTAATGTTATCAGAAGTAAACTCGCCAAGAAAATAAAAGAGAAAGCAGCTTCAGAAAGCCTGGTTTCAGAAAAGGTAGAGGAACAAAGAACCAAATCAATAACTTACAGATATTGAACAACATCCTGAACAGAGTATCACTTTTTCGTGTCTGTTTTGTCAATTATGCAGAAGGCTTTGACTGTGTTGATCATGAAATGCTGTCAGAAAGTGATGTGTGAAATGGGATTTCCTAAGCACATTGTGGAACTGATAATAACACTGTATATTGGCCAACCAGCATCAGTAAAAACATCAGTGGGTTTGGCAAGAAGGTTTAAGACTAGCTGTGGTGGTTGCCAAGGATGCATACTGTCTCCTCAACTTTTCAACGTACATACTAGGTCAGTAATAAGAGAAGGACCATAAGATTTTGTGGAAGAATTGAATTTGCAGGCTGTCATATAACCATCATATGGTCTGCAGATGATACTTCATTAATTTGTGGAAATGCAGAATAACAAAGAATATTAAGCAAATAAAAAAAATCAGTGTTAGGAAAGGTTTAGTACTGCATGGTAGTAATCATAATGATTAATGAGATACATGACCCAAATAACAAGGGAATTATTGATGCAGAAGCTATTGAAAAGATGTCAAGTTTTGATTATCTGGAATCTATGGTACATAATAAAGAAAGCAGTGATGAAAGCATCAGATAGAGGTTGACTGTTTGCAGAACAAGAACCCAATTTGGGAAGATCATAATGTCTCCATAAACCTTAACTTATGATTTTTGAGATTGGCAATGTTCTTGCTTGCAGCTCATGCTGCTGAGTACTGGAAAATAAAGAGAAAAGATTCCTTTGTGTTTTGCTTCTTTTGAAGACTGTTACAGGTCTTTTTATAAGGGAGAGAGACAAAGAACAAATGTGTAGGTACTTCAGAAAATTAGATGATTTCTTATTGTACAAAGCCACAATCTATAGACATAGAGCAAGTAATGAGTGCTTGGAGAAAGTTATACTCTATTATGACTTAAATGGAGAATCAGAAGATCCCCTGACTACTGCATCGATAACATCCAGCGCTCTGTGGAAAAGGTGCAGTTCAGAAAGTGCAATACTGTGCTGAATGGCGTCATACCCCTTGGCCTATTCAAACTCATATACACGGTAACATCATGCACCTGCAGTGGTGGAAACGGTACACTGTGTAGATTAGGGGCCATCTGTGTGTCGTCCAGCCCTGCTCTGAGTCTCCTACCCTGGCAACAGTGTTGGCAGCTCTGATGCCCTGTCTGAACTGGGAGTCCAATTGCTGGTGGGGCTCAACCGTTGTGGAGCAATCATAGAAATGTTATGAGGGCAAAAAATCTACTGCAGACAAGGGCAGTGAGGCATAGGAACCTAGGAATGGAGATCCTTGCAGGGTAAAAGCCCTTAGGAACGGCTAAAGCAGGGAAAGAAAACTTTGCTAGAAGAAGAAAATGCTGTTTTTATAGCTAAGGCACTGAGCTAAGAGTCAGGAGATCATTCCCAGACTTCTTGAGTGACCTCTGGCAAGTCCATTAGTCCCTCATAAAATGGCAGTAGCAGCATTTCCCTTGTCCTACACTTTGTTTTAACTTATTCTGATAATAAGTTGTCACGTAAATGTATACATGACCTAGTACAAAGGGATGTTGATGTCAAGTGGACCTCTGGCTGCTGCTGGAACACAAATAATATGAATTAATAATGCTCATGTTTTGTTTCATTGTTTGAGTTTTCCATGAAGCCAGACCCCAGGAAGGGAGCACACGTAGTCCTCATTGTGAGCACACTTACTTTGCAAGGAGTAAAGCAGGAACTCCCCCTGCCTTCTGTGTGATTGTGGACCAACAATAGCCATCCCATGAAGCTGCATAGCCCCTCTGTTATTTCCTCTCCACGACTCCTCATTTAACCTGCTGGGACAAGAAAGATTGTCTGATGCACATCTGTCTCTTCCATCATTCCCCACAGTTTAGCTGGGGTTCGTGAGGCAGAGTACACTCCAGTTCACTTTCCCATAGCTGTCATGGTTCACTTGAGCTAAGATTCTTTCGGTCGGGAATGTGTGCATGCATGACTCACACGGGGAACAGAAGATCCCCTTTTATGCAGAAACTTCACTGATCTTCTCTGTTTTGATAAAGATTTGCAAGTAAATAATAATAATATTAATGTCCCCGTATCTGTGATGAGGGGCTAGTTCTGGTTTCACCGGCACTGGGGTTCTTCAGGGGTAATCCTGCTGTAGTGAGATGGAATCTCCCGGTCTGAGATCAGAATCAAGGGCTGCAGGTCATTATAGTGGCAGGATCTTCTTCCTCCCACCGAAGAAAGTTTACTAAACAGGAGCGTTGGATGTGAGGCACTAGCTGGAGATCAGGAAGTCCTTGGTGTTTCCCCACAGGAGATGGGATTTGCTCACCCCGGCAGTAGTTCTTTGCCCCTCCTGCATGTTCTGTGTGCAAGGGAGTTGCTTCCCGCCACCCTGGAGGTCCCTGTATTCCAGGGAAGCTGTGTGTGTGCAGTTTGCAAGCACTGTGGGATTAAAGATGCTGTGGAAATGTAAAGCCTTGCTAGTTCCCTCACCTCCCCCCTAACACTGGAAAATGATCTCAATGAATCATGTCTTGTTTTAGATCAACCTGAATGAAGCTATGAAGGTTGTCAGCAGGAAGTCAATTTCAGTGGCCTATGGGGAGCCTGTCCATCCCATCATGCAGTTCGATCCTTCCGATTCCAGCTACCTCTATCTCATGACATCCTATCAGGTAAGACTCATATGCTCCAGGTAAATTAGCCATTTGGCAATGTCTGTTTGACTTTACAGCCAGCATTAGCTGATGTTCTCTTAGCATCAGTGATGGGCAGGCATGGAAAACATTTAACCCAGCAGCTTCCAGATTAGGGATCAGGACCCCAGTTGGGGCAGCGTTAGATGGGGTGATGAGCCCCCAGGGAACCTAATTCCTCTAAGTCTGCAGTTTCCCTGCATGTGCAGGCACAGAGATATTGTGTCTTAGATGTTTTGTGGTAACTGTCCCTGTGCCTTATCTTGTAGTAAGTTAAAACTAAATTAGGTGATTTAGCTGTGTGTCATTTAGGAGTAAGCTGCCCCAGTTTGGTTATCCCTGTGGGCACAGCAATAGTAATGCAGAACAGTGGAGGGATAGTAAAGTTTCCTGTTAACTGTGGGAAAACAAACACATGCTACTGTTTGGGTATGGTCTGTATGTGGGGTCCCGACTGGAAGGATTTTGGCTGGCTTAGAAATTTGGTACAGATCAGGAATCCCTTTAAAGTATAACGCAAACCTTTCCAAAATTACCTCTGCCTTCGGGTTTGCATGTATGGGCTAGAAGTAACACAGGAGAAGACTTCTTTGTGAGATTTTTGGTGCCATTTCCTGTTGGCCAGGCTACAAATAGTCTGAGCACAGCCTAATGATCTTGTATTCGTGTTTCAATCCAGACAGAACTTGGAAATACAGAAACTGAACAAAACCTGGGAATACTGAACAAACCCTGAAAATGTATTGAGGAGTCTGAGCTTCAAAGTGCAGATCCAAGGGTTATAAAATTTGGGAAATGTTCCATTCTCCAGCTTTTGTTTCAGCTAGTTATGGAGACCAGATCCAAGAGCAAAATTCAGTTGTGGGTCTGAATTTTCTCAGGTTTCAGGGGGGTTGAGTTATAATTCATGCCAGCCCCATTTCAAATAAAAATGAATAAAAGTTCACCAAACTCTTGAACCTGAACAATTCACTGGAGTTTGGGGCAAGGGTTTGTGTTTCCTGTTACACAAATTGATTCACCCCTTGCTGTACAGGTAAAGATATAATATGCTGGGGAACATACTTTAAGCAATCACCTGTGAGACAGGCAGAACTAAGTAGATACCAATCTTTGACAGAAAGCTGAACAAGCCTTGATTAGAAACTTTAAGGATGCTTCTAACAGGTCACTTAAAGTGTTTCCTTGGGGTGGAGGGGAGCCGATTCTGAGGGCAGGTTTCACAGGACCGACCAACCTGCACGCTGAGCTGGAGGAGGGAAGCCCTTTCTTTGAAGAATGGTAAATAGTTCCCAGCAGCTCCAAGCATGAGGTCTGCGTTTGCCATCCGTCATGTGACTGGCTGAGGGGGAATGGAGTTCAGCACTTGCTGCCTTTCTGCCCCAAATTGCATTTTTATCTGATGAAAGAGATGCACAACCACTACTTTTCTACCTCAGAGTGATATTTTCCTGCCCTAATTCCCAGGAGACTAGTCATTAGCATTTGACACAACTTTCCCAGAGTTCCTGTTTAACTAAGACCTCAGACCCTTCCCACATTTCACAAGCACTTCCCAGCACACACAGATACGTGCTGTGGGCCTTATCCTGGACCAGTTAAAACCCTCAGGCCAGGGCCTCAGATTGTCTAGCTTGAGCCTTTCCTTTCCGTTAGGCCAGGTCCATTTGCTTTTCCAGCAGAATTTACATGTTGGGAAACTTAATGTGTGTGTGGAGGAGGCTGCATACCACATATGCGAGGGCAGGAAACCACAGAGGATAATGAGAGGAGGTGCTGGCCTGAGTGACCACTTGTGTGGGGTGCTCAGTGACTTCTGAGATCTGAGCGCTCTCAGCACCTTGCCATGTCAGCCCCTAAATTAACACATTACACACATCCTTCCCTACCTGAGGGGTTCGAATCCAGGAGAGAAAGCAGATAGGCAAATTCATTCCTCCAGCCTGAGGCAGAGCAAATGGCTCTTCCAGAACAAGTCAGCAGAGGTTCCTCTAACAGTGTTGCACATATGGCCTGGCAAGCAGATTTTTTGCATTCCCAGGAAAATTCTGGTCATTTTGTAAATATGCAAACATTGCTCAGCACTGTCTAGGAAGTATGAAAACTGAGCTTTTCACATTGGTAACCAAGAGATACGAGATGAAACAACAGTAAAAAATGTCTCCTCTAAACCATCAAACCACAATTGCTGTAATGTCTCCTGTCTTGCTGTTGTCCCCAAAAATGGGATGACAAGGGACAAAGGCCTTTCTAGACAGAGCTCCTGTTATTCACAGCACCGTGGAACAGAGTAGTGCAAGAGTCTGCCCATGACCCCAGCAGAGCAGAATTGCTCCCTGTTGCATATTTCCCAGTGCCTTGCCTAGCTGAATTTAAAAGACTGCTTCTGCCATTTGTACTGCTCATTACTGTTTGCAAGGGGTTTCCTTGCCCTTACCAAGAGGTGAGTGCACCCCCAAAATTTTAACTGTTTGATGACATCTTAAAGTATTTGGAAATAATAAAGGTCTGTTGCACAGATGACCCGGGTGAAGGTGGCTGTCTGTAACCAATATGCAACTTGCACGGAGTGCCTGGCTGCGGCTGATGCGTATTGTGGATGGTGCACAATGGAGACCAGGTAGGACTTGTGTCTTCTGTTGTGCATGCCTAGGAGACTTGCTCAAACAAAGCCAGTCAAATATTGCTTCGTTGTAAAGGCATGGGAGGGTTGTAACATTTGCCCCATCTTTCTTAGGTTGTCAAAACATGCACCCACAGCTATTATTCTCTCTTGTTCCAGATTCAGTCAGTGCACTCTAATCTTTTCCCAGCTGATGTGCATAGCTCCTATTGATGCTAACAAGAGTGCTCTTTTCATATCATGGGGATCATATCTACTAAATAGAGCCAGACGTATTCAGCTCAAATCTAGGGGTTGGAGAACTGGAAAGAGGACTCAAGATTACCTTAGGATCTTGTTTATAATTATCACAGCAGTTTTTTAACTGTTCTGACGATGTGCTACCATACATTGCATCTGTCTGTATTTCAGGTGCTCCCTGCAGCACGAATGTATGAATTCTGCTGAGTCAAATTTCTGGACGAGTGCAAGTGAGGGTGTGGAGCACTGTCCCTCTATGACCATCCTGCCATCTGAAATTAATATTGAAGACACAAACTCGGTATGTCTAATGTAGACACTAATTAATAACATGCTGTAGGTCCTGGCACAGTCTGTGCTCCGTGCTCACAAATATGCTCACAAATACTCAGTTTAGAACAGGAGCTCTAGGCATGTTGCAAGCTGCACAACCATTTTGCCAGACTGGTCCCATCTGATGTTCTTGTCAGTGCCAGTGACTTCCCACTGCTTTGCTTCTAGCTGTGAGACTGGTCAGTTGAGGATCCTCAGCATTATTTACACTGCAGGACTGAGGCAAAGTTTTTAACAGCTCCTAAATTCTGTTTTCAGAAGTGATTTATTCCCACAGGCACACATTCAGGAGGACTGTTAAATCATAAAGCCCTTCTGAAGATAGGATTTAGACTCTTAAGTCACTTTAGGTATTTAAAGCAGGGCAGCAAAGTGCTCAGTCGTACTGCTGAGGAAATCAACCTCGCCCACAAACTCTTTCTCTGCGCTGGACAGGAGGGGTGAGAATGTCACGGAAGCACCTTTAGCATCAGGCTCAAAGCTGGGGTGTCCAGCATGCTCAGAGCAGCAGCTTAAGGCACTTCCAGGGTATCCTCACTGGCTCTGTCCTTTTGTTTAAACTTTTTTTATAAAACTCTCTCTCTTTCCCCCAAAAACTATTTTTTCAGTGAATGAGAAGCTCACGCACAAGTTCTGGCTTTGTATCTCCATGCCTGGGCACAGCAGGGTTGAAGGGTGGCTGTCTGCATCTCATTTTCATCACAGTATTGGATCTTCAGCAAACTTGTGTCTAGTGATATTTAGAGACAGTGCAGTGCTTCAGAGTTTGCATCTGTCACTGAGCTTCCCCACAGCTCAGGGGAAGTGTTCAGAGACTGGTTTGAGCTTGGCCATATCCACAAAAACCACAGGAGACTCATTGGTATCAAAAAGGAAAAACCTTTTACGGAGCCAGACTGTCTGCTGGTGTAACCCTAGGGCTGCAGTGGAGTTCTGTTTGTGAAGATGTTAGTCCTTGTTTTAAGATCAGGTACAAGAGGAAAGTGCCTCTCTTGAAGCCTTCCATTCCTTGAGCTGCTCCTGCATCAACATTCAAAATAGAAAATGAACCAAGAAAAATATGCTTGGATTGCCCTATGGAAAGCATCAGCCCTCCAGCCAGAATGGCGTAGCTAGCACAGCTGCCCTGCCTGCTTCCCTTACCTTCCTTGAGGAACTCATCTCTCATGTGTGGTGGGGAGACCACGAACTATGTGGTCTCCTCAGTGGGAGTAGATGGGTGTGCTTGGCATGTGCCTATTATACAGGTTGGTACCAGCCTGAAAATCAAGATGTGATGGCAGAGCAGGTAATATAATAGAAGGGGAGCAGTTCAGAGTTACATAGTGACACGCATGCTTAGCTGTGTTTGTGTTTGAGCACCCATATGGATAAAGAAATCCTATGGTTCATTTCTAATGTTGGACTGTAAATATACCCTATATATTTGCTATGGAAAGAACAGGAAACTATAGTGGCAAAGTTTGTATTACTATGGCAATTTCTCATGTGCAGTAGATTTTTTTTTGCTGAGCTGGTTAGTTTTTAAGGAGCTTAAATAACCTCATCAAAGTCTTGTAGTCATTTTCCATAGTCATTTCTATAGCATTAATTGAACTTTTCATCCAAATTTAGGGCACGATAATCCAACTAAATGGAAGTATCCCAATGCTGAACGGAACAGAGATGTTTTGTGATTATGGAAATAATATCTACACAGTAGCCAGAGCTGCCTCAAATGATATAATTTATTGTGATCTTTTTCCAAGAGAGAAATATCCAGCATTCCCACCCAATCAAGGTATGTAACAAAGAACTAACTTTTAGCAGATGCCAAATGCTCTTTTATGGAAGCAATTTTTAAATTTCTTTTATTGGTACAGCAGCTAAGAGATCATTTTTTTGCAAATAATGCTATTTATAGAAAACCTTAAAAAGAAGAGCTAAGCAGTTTCAGCAGTGTATAAAATGTCACACTGTAATCACTGGTGAATGTTCATGAAAGGTTTCTACTATCCTAACATGAGTTGATAGTGTTTTCAAAAACATCTTTTTAACTGATGAAATTTAAAAGCCAATTCAGGTAGTTGCCAGTGCTGCTTGCATAAAATGCCCTCTTTTTTTTTAGTTTTCTATTACAAGGTTCATAAATCTACAGGCCTGAGTCCACAAAAAAAACCCCAAACCATTTTTTCAGTTGTAATCATTGTGGTGGGCCAGTGGGGGGTGCTCCTGCGTTGAGCCACCCACCTCGCTGCACCTGCCCATCTTCCAGACTCCGAGTGCCTCCCTGGGGGCACCTCATGTCTGGCCGAAACCCCTTCCTGGAGCACACCTGCTAGCCTGGGGATAACACTGCCACCACCCAGGGATGGGCTTGTTTCTGGCTCTGTGCACCCTGGGAAACACAGGCCTAGTAGCCCTCGAGGGTACTTGACTCTCACTGCAAGCACTTGGGGGTGCTTCCCTCAATCAGAAGCACAAGTAGTGGTCTCCCCTAGTCAGCCAAACTGAGGGGACCCCAAGGCATAGTCTAGACTCATACCCAATAAGTCTCCCACGCTAGGTACAAAGGAGAACTTTACTGGTTACAAGGGGTAGGGCTGGAATAAGGTACAGGGTAGAGCAATATCAGAGAAATCCCATAGAGCAAACTGGCCTGGGTTGGTAGCCTCTGATCATGCATCTGAGTTACTGCAAGCTATAGCTAGTTAGATCTCAGGTAGCTTACTCACAAGTATCATCCAGAGGCAGGTGGAGATTGCCTCTGGAGGGGGGAATCACGAGTTTTGAGGGAGAGAGCAAGTTTCAGATGGTCCAGCTCTTTTCTCTCTCTCTCTCTCTTCCCCCCCCACTCCACATGGATGCTGCCCCCTCCTCCTGGGCACTCCTTAACTTATGTAGCCCTTATGACCTCATTTACCTGGTCCAATGGAGCCCAGCACCTGTTGGCTGTCAGCCAACCAATTTGAAATGCATCACTAGTTGCTGGGCAGACTTACAGTCCCTAGCTCCCCAGGGAGCCCAAGCCTCTCACCCAGGTATGTGATGCCAGTCCCGTAGGCAGGGGGAGCAGGTTTCCCCCCTCCCCCAGGAATGTATCCAGCCCAGGCTACCTAAAGAGATAGGGTAAGGTGTGTACCCTCTGCAGGGCCTATCCTAACCAAATTGTCACAGAGCAGAGTTTTTGGAGAGAAACAGAGATGGCCTTCTGCCACAATCATTACTATTTGACATCCTTTCTACATGCACATTACACTGCTGAAGCAAAGCTAAAGTGGGATCTGAGACAACTCAGGAACTCCAATCCCATTTTCACACTGTTCCTTCCAGTAGACTAAAACTAAAATCTTCAAGCATGGCCTCTTGTTCTGCATGCCTCCAAAATTGGGTGCCCAGCTGGAGACTGCTGGAGCCTGAATTTCAAAATGCTGAACATCTACAGTCCCACTGGAAGCCAGTGAGAATTCTTGATGCCCATTTGCCTTTGCAAATCAGGCCTGGTCAGTACCATAGCAAGGTAGGGGGGAGCGAGGTGACTGCCCTGGGCACCAAAGCAAAGGGGCGCCAAGAGGCACTGCCCAGCTGGGGCAGGGAGTGAGACGGAGCAGCAAGCAGCTCGTTTGTGGGGGGTGCCGGGATGGGGGGAAGGAGGGACCCACCTCTATGTGCACCCCCGGGTAAGTATGGGGGGTGCCCCCCAGATCTGTGCGCAGGGTGAGGGTGAGGGTGGGCTGCTGCTGCAGGCTTTCCCCAGACACCAGACTTCTTTGCTACAGCACTGGGCCTGAGGTTTCTGATGCTGACTGCTCAAAACTGAGGCATCCAAAGTTTGTAACTGCTTTTCAAAAGTAGGGCCATCATTTTCAGAAGCACTCATTATTGGCCTGCTTGCTCCACTGAACTCACCAGAGCTTTAATTGATGACTTCAATAGGAACAACACAAAAACTTAACCCATAGCAAGGCAGGTTTAAGAAAAGACATTGCTCTTCTCTCTGGCTGTAGGAAGCTTACAAGTTAATTAAGTCCTTTGCATTTTTGTTTATAGCAATGTCCAAACTAATTTCTGGAATCCAAGCTATTGATTTATTATGCGTCTCCAGGAATAAGAATTGACTCTCCACCTAGGTGCATTTATCGTTAGATTGCAAGAAAATTAAGCAATTAAGTAAAACAGCCAGAGGAATGTAGTGTACAAATGTTACTAGTCAAAAAAGGGGATCTTTTATTATTTTCTACCAATTTGTCGTTGCTGAGAAAATGAGTTGGGGTTTAAAAGATGTTAACTGAAATGTTTTAATTAATGCATTTTTAAATGCCATTTAGCACCTAGTGTAGACAAAGCTGCTAATTAACTTTGCTTATTGACACTTGCACGGTGCTTGGGAATGTTTTGATAAAAGTTTTGAAGCTTTCTTCTTACTGTGGATGGCTGTGTTGTAAGGCCTTGATTTGAGAGCACAGGGTTTAAAGTCAGAGGGCAAAGGGTGAAAGTATGTCCAAACTCTGTGAGGCAGCCCAGAGGAAACTCCAGAGAAAACAACCACCGATGTGGACGCTTGTTTTCTCAGAAGCTCATTGTGTCCTCTAAGCCTGAGTGCTGAAGAGAACCTCTCTTACAGTCCAATTTTCTTTGGCTTGCCTGTTTCAGACCACGTGATCATTGAAACTGCACTCCGAGTCAACGGGAAAAATATTGTCTGGACCAATTTCACCATCTATGATTGCAAAAGAACTGGCAACATTTATCCCAAGACAGCGTAAGTGATGGTCTCCATGTAGATGAATTAAAGCAGCAGGAGGAAGGAGCTGGAGGTGGGAAACCAGGCAGAGCGTTGACAAGCAGTAGGTTGCTCTGCATTGCCTCGGGTTTGAGCACTGACTGCAGTGGAGCTCAACTTCCCTGGCCCTGCGAGCCCAATGAGTCACACGGGGCTGGTCCACGGGCCAAATTCCTCACCAGGTCAATGCACAGGTGTGATCCAGTGCAACCCCTCTGTGCCAGCCCAACTCTGCACAGTCTAGCACACAAAGTCATGTCATCCAGCCCACAGGTCTCCCCATGGGCCCTCATGTTTGGCAGCAGGGGAATTGTAGCAGTGTTAATTGCTCCCCTGGCCATTGTTCCCCCACCACCAAATTTCCAGACCCATGCAGAGCCCCATGGGCCTGATGGCATAGCTTTGTGTGCTGCCTGCAGGCCAGAGGTTGAGCACCACTGCACCAGGGGAACCGAGTAAACTGAACAATTCAGAGAAGTGTGTGTGCATAGTCCGAGAGCCCTTACTGTGTGGGGTTAATTGAGTGAGAGGAGTCTTCCTGCCAGCAGGACCGTTTGAATCCTGGGCAGGCTTTGGCAGGATAGAGACTGTGGCTTGCCAGGGATTTACAAAGAAAGGGTCCTAGCAGCTTCTCAAGCCATCTGGACATTTCGATATAGCTTGGCTTCTTCTTGTTATTTTTTTTAAAACATGAATAATATTTTTATTTGAAAGATTTTTTAATTAACCCTTAGATTGCTGGCTGATATCCAAGTCTTTAGTGCTCATTGTCTAATCTGTTTGTGCATCTAATATATGGGAAGGGTGCACACCGAGGGATCTGGGGTAAATTAATTTAATCTTATCTAAATGAATCTCTGGAGTTTATAGAAACTTTAGCACCATAATATAATCAGACCTTGGAAGTGTCCTCTCCCTTGCGGCCTGGGCAGTATCTTAGGGTTTTGTGGAGGTGTCTAGAGGATGCTTTATTGAGGAGAGGAAGGGTTTCTGGCTGTGAGGAGAAAATGCAAGAGCTGAAAATACGAGAGCTGAACTCATGCCTTCAGATTGCCGGTGGACTGTCATCCGCTCACCCGCATTTTCCCCATAGAAAGCTCATCGTCTCATGGCTGCCTCTGACACATTCCTCTGCCAGTTCCTGACCTCAAGCTGGAAACCACCCTGGTATGAGGAGGAGTCATGGCAGGAAGCAGGGTCTAGGGTACAAACAAACAGGCTTGAAGCCCAGAGCCATTTTCTGCAGTGATTTAAGCCAATAGCACATGGCTATTTGGCTGCTGGATGCGAGGGACCTTTTAGTGGGTGTGGAAGAGTCAAGGAAGGGTTGAGAAGATGGATGAGGCCTCACTGGGGACAGCAAAGAGAGTCAGAGCAGGAGTCAGGCAGTTTTAGGACAAGCAGTGTCTTTGTCCTTGGCTCCCATCCCTCTTCTTATAGTCTTCAGGGGTGGATAAGTTTGTCCTCTAACTTTTAAGAGTTCAACCTAGACACAGTTGAACAACAACCAGTCCATACATTTGACATGGTTGAGACATATCTTCTACATTTCCAGAGCTGCATGGGAACAGCCACATAGTTGTCAGTCAATTTATTGGGGCTACCCCTGGATTTGATCCTTGGAATTTGACGTGAATTTTCAAAGGTAGAGCAACATAGCTTAGTTACTGTGGGCATGTATACACGTGCTCCAGGGTGAGTACTGGGGGGCATTTTAATTAGAGCAGCTCTTGAGAGCCCACAGCCTCTTGTGTATTCAGCATCCCTCATTTCAAAATGGCAGCAGGGATGCGTTAACTAAAGCTTGTTCGACAAGCTGTAGTTAAAACACCCCAGCCACCATTTTGAATCATAGGGATGTTGAATACATGAGATGCTGCAGCACACCGGAGCATTCTGGTTAGAACAGTCCAGCAGACTCGATTAATTAAGTCTACTTTGACGAGTTTGAATCACAGCGTATTGGCGCAAGTACTAAAGGGCCCTGTGACACCAATGCCCACTCTATACAAAGTCATTGCAAGAGGCAGATAAGCCAGTGCACTGACTTTGCCTGACTTAATGGAAAAATTCAGCGTAAAAAACATGGTTAAAACAGGGAAAGAATCAAAGAGCATCTGCTGTCAAAGGAGCTCTCTGTAGCCTAGAGCTTTTGGGTGTGGGATGGCCTCTTTTAATGGCATTGCCATCTCTATTTGTTTGTAAATAAATCTTTCCCCACCTTGAGGCAGGCTCAGAGGAATAGATTGCTAGAAATCAGTCCCAAGCCCCTGCCCCTGGGACTCGAGCACTAGCTTAGCCCTCCACCAGGCCACAGCTGTTCAGGGAAGGCAGTGGCAAGGAAGGCCACCAGCGGTAGAAGGTCTTCCTCCCCTTACTTGACACTCTTCCATCATGAGCCATGGCCTGGTGGAGGGCTGAGCTAGTGCTTGGTTCCTAGTGTTGGGGGTTTGAGCCTGAGTCCTGACATAGACTCAGTAGGACCTTCTGTGGCTCTGTAGTCCTCATAGATAAAGGGCAGTGCTGATTTTCAGTGAGTGGATTTGTCCTACAGATCTTAAAAAACACAACATAGTGGTGAGAAGTGCATGTGAAGCTATAACCTGACACTTAAGGACCAAAATCTGTGCAGTCTTTAAAAGGTAAAGATAATCTTATGTATTCCAGGTGTACCAACTGTCTCTCGACTAAATGGAAGTGCTACTGGTGCTCCAGGAGATACACCTGCGTTTCCAATTCCTCAGAGTGTGAGGATGCTCTACATGTGAAGGTAAGGAACATCACACTTTGCTGTTGGAAATGATCTCATCTCTTTGCTGCATCATATCTATGGGGTTTTTTTCCCTTTTCCTGGGGGAAAGACAGCTGGGAGTGGTTGCTGTTGGCTTTAGAAGTCAGTTTAGGAAATGGAGAGGATTAAGGGTCTCTGACTTGCCGCTCAGCCTTCATTATGCTGCTAAGTCACTTCATCGTGGTTTGCCTCAGATTCCCAAGTGTAAAATGAAAGTTATAATGCTTATCTACTCTGTGACATACATGGTGATTTGTAGATGGGAAGCTGTCAGCGCACAGTAGCAGTGGCGTTCTGTATGCCGGCGTGCTCTTGGGTTCTGTCTCTGTGGAGCACTGTCTGGATGGATTAGGACAGGGGTGGGCAACCTGTGGCCTGTAGGATGGATTTAGCCCACCAAACAATTGGATCTGGCCCATGAAACCAGGACATTGGTGACCGGTTGGTGGTGGCCAGGGGGAGCAGTGTGATGATCAGGTTGGAAGTGGCAGCTCACTTTCGGATGCTACTTCATAAAAGTTGCCCACCATTCCTAGAAGGACGTTGACCCCTGCTTTAGGACATGGAATATACAACCTCTGGTGTCAAAATCACCTGTTTGAACCTGTCTTCATTTAGTAACAATAGATTTAGCACTTTTGTAGCCCCTACCCTTGGGCAAATAAGTATTCTTTACAGATGGGAAAACTGAGGTAAAGTAACTTGCCCAAGGGCACATAAGAGAGTTGGTAGCAGAGTTGGGGTAGAGCCCAGTAGTTCTTAGCTGCTGTGTTAGGTCACACTGTCATGTCAAGTAGTAACTGGAAGTGTTTATGCTAGGATGGCTGTTCACTGAGCTGTGCAAAGTGGTGTTGTGGTCTCAGATTCCCCTTCCCGGGCACATGTCAGCATTACAAAACCGTGTGGCACCCACACACCAGTTGACACCTTTGTTAGCAGCTGCAGCTGGAGGGGTAAGACTTGGTGCTGGAATGGAGGCTAGTCTGCCCTCTTCTTCCTAGAAAGGCTTAGGAAGGAGGGATAAGAGTGTGATAAAGCCAGGAAAGCATACACTGTGTTATACTCATAGCTAGAGAGTTCATTTTCCTGCGCTTTCAGTCCAGCACCTTTCCTCAGTTTATCTCTGGGTCTCTAAGGAGTGCGTGAATGTGTGATTCATAACAAGGTAAATAGTCATCCATGTGGAGGGTATTTCCAGGGAAAGTATTAAGCTTTCCTGGTCATTTTAGCAGGCTTTGTCTCTTGGCTCTGTATTACCATTCAGAATTGGAGCGATGCCTTTATTTCCAGGTATCCTGGGATGCCTGGGCTTAAGCAATAAAATAAATGTAGCGCTGCTTTACAATTCATTTAGCTTTTACTAGGCTGTTGTGGTACGTTAATAAAATGGCAGCTAACTTGCTAGAGCAACATTGGCAAGTGCTGGTCTACAGAAGAAAAAGACCATTTTCCAGATCACAGACAGCCGGCATGCTCCTGCTTCTGAAATTTAAATTGAAGTTAATTTAAATAAAATTGGCCTTTCAGCAATCAGTCTACCATACACCAAAGCCAAGCTTCCACATTTTAAATTGAATATTTCTTTGGCACTGGTGTTGGGGCCTCTTTCAAGTGTATTCAGATTCCCTTTGCTTGTTACCTTTATGCACTCTTGCTTCTCTGTCAGATTTTCCATTCTCACCTTCCAGACTTGACCTCAGAGATCTGATTGCTGTGCATCTGCATCCCTTTGTCTCCTAACTCTCTTTATGGAAGTTAGTGGAACACTGAGAATTCATTAAGCAAGTGAGGCAGATATGATGAATACAAAGCAACTTTATCTTACACAATGCTTTCTATATCAAAACAGTGTGAAAGGCTTCCTGTGCATGTTGGGTCACAGCTGGTCAAGTATTCTTTGAGAATAATATTCCTGGGAGATTTACCTTTTTTCCTTATTGTGAACCATTTGTGAAGAGATTTTGATTTTTACAGATCTCTGAGCTGTTTGTAATTCCTGTGCAGTTTAAAATCGCAGCCCTGGCTTTGTTCGTGACTTGTCGCCCAGGGCCGCATTTTCAAATGTGCTCAGCATGCTGTATGCTGTGCCTATTTGAAAACCCAGCCATTTGTTTTGCTGCCTAGATGGGAGCTCAGCTCCTTTGAAAATCTGGCCTAGTGGACTATGTGCTATTTGTTCTGTGGGATTGGGTGCTGAAATCACGTGAGAAGCAGTAGTAAAAGGAGAAGTAAAAGCAAACAGTGAATAACTTCCCTTTGCTCACAAGACACTTGCTTGTGCCTGGTTTCTGCAGAGGTCATGAGTCTTCTCCTGCTACCAGTTAAGAGTTATTCCTTTTATTTCAAGCAGTGAAGAGCAGTGTTGAAAACCTTGGGTTCTCTCTCCGCTGGAGATTGATGGTGGAGTTCATTATATGCTCATGAATAAATGCCTTTTTTTTCCTGAACAAGCACTGCTATTGGAACAAACAACAGTGATTCCCCAAAGAGTCATATGAACAAACACTGCAAGGTGAGGGCATTCAACGCCTTCGCAGTAGTAATATATCTGGCTTAAAAACTAAGCAACAAAAGCACTGGCAAGTATCTGGCAGAGAATAATCCTGCACTGGAAGAGCGAATGGACTACCATGCCACCACACAGCCTTTCCCTTCTTCTATCTCGCTGGATGGTCCGGTCCTGAAGACCCTTTTCCATTTTGACACCCCACCTCCAACATTTATTTCCTGAGAGAGGACTGTGTGGTTCAGTGATGGATGCTTAGAAATAGCATAGACAGACAGAGACAGAGAGCCTGCTATTCTAAAAATAACCCCCCAGTCAGGGATACACAGCAAGTCTCAGCACCCAATATGAGATGCAAGTCTTTTCCGAAATAACAAACCATTACATCATGTTCATAATTGTGCCTGTGTTTGCGCACAATCACAGTGTCCCACAGAACATATCCTGGGGTTACAGCGAATGACAATCTTACATGGTCACAAAAGGAATCCAGAGATAAGCTAAATTGGATTAGGATTCAGCTTGTGCATGTCCCTCCACTCAGAGGCCAGTTCCCTTTCGTGGGCCGCACTCTGCTTCTGTTCGCCCAGGAGTAACTCCTGAGTCATTCTTTTGGCTTGCATGGGATCCGATTCTCACCTTGCTGGGAAGAAGGGCAGGTGCTGGCTCTGTGCATTACAAAGCCTACATTTCGTGTGGCTGAATGCACATGGGAGGGGAACTCCATCCCCCGGCTTTATGCTACCACCCTTCAGGGTAGAAAAAAATCATTCATGGAGCATTTTATACCTACTGCCTGAGTATTTTGCTTTTGCTCCTCAAGGGAAGGCCTAGCCTTCTCTGTGACCCCTTGACCACAGCTTCACTTCACAGTTTCTTCAGCCTCTGGAAGCGTTGTACCGCCAAGGGAACGCAGTACCTAAATTGCCGAGGATTAAATTAATCAGACAAGACCAGTGCTGCCAAAGGTAGTCACCTCCAGAAGGGCAAATTTGAGGGCCTTGCTGAGGCCATGAGCCCCTGAGCAATTCATGTCAGGTAGCTTAGGGCTTGACCTGGCAGCACCTCAGTTACTCTGCCGTGTGGAGGTGAGTGAGGTGGCCTGACCCTCAGTGAAAATGGGGCAAGTTCCTTTGCATTTACTGGAGGGTAAAAGTGTACATGAACAGTGGAGACAGAACAGCTGCCTACTGTAACCCGTGGCGCTTCAAAGGAAGCACCATGAGTTGCAACGATCCCCTGGACCTAACTGATGTTCACTGGTGGGTCTCAGGGGCCGGAGAATCAAGCTATTGTTTAAAGCGGTTGCAGCCTGCTGCCACTCTCCCCTAGCAACACCCCTGTCCTCTCCCAGCCCTGACGCTGTTTTCAGAATGGGAAGGGGGGAAAAGGAAAACCCCCTCGTTCTGGGGGTTACTCAGGTGCAGTGGGTGGTTTGGAGCCCCCCATAATACCATGAGGGTTCAGATTTTCATGGGACTGAGCCCTTTTAAAGCGCTCTGCAGCAGCGCACTTGTGTTAGCTCATAGCTGTAGAGCACTTTCAGGGGCCAGACTGAGCGGAAATTGTCTTTTCTGTCTGCACCTACAGACAGCACCTGGTGGTACATCAATTCACACAGTACCTGGCTTGTGTGCCTGTAGCCTCAGCCTGTACTCAGACCAGAATCCTTCTGGGGTCCGTGGGAGACTTGCCCTGGTAGGGACAGATGAGAAGCTGGGTAAGGATCCCGAGGATTTGGATGTCTCTTGAGCTTGCATCTCTTGAGCTTACAGCCAGTGCCGGCAGAGCCATTTAGAGCTAGGTGGTGATTGATATTTTCTAGGTGTACATTTCAGTTTAAATAAGACAAATCATTAAAAGATGCATGTGCCAATGTATGCCAGCATGTGAATGCACAATTACTACAAGCCAACATGCCAGTCAGGCTGCAGCCTGCAGGCAAATACCCATTCTCACACACTTTCCTGATCTGCGTGCCTTGCAAGGGAAGACAGATAGTTTACATTTGATGGAAAAAAGGATAGTAATGGAGGGATTCATAGAGCAGGGCGAGGTGGTCAAAGCAACAAGTGGAGAATGATCATAGCAGCAGCTTTCTGAATGGGCATGAGTAGGGCAAGCTGCCTTGATCAGGGCTGGAGAGAACTGTTGGAGTAATCCAGAAATCAGATGAGAAGGTCCTGGATGAGACATTTTGGTGTGTCAATGCATAGGAAAGCCTGTATCTTTGGGTTGTTAAACAAGGCTAAAACATAAACTGGAAATGAGGACCTAGAGGGATCTGAGTCAAATCTGATGAACCATGTGAAGGGCCTGAATACAAGGAGGAAGAAGCTATTATCCAGTGATGAAGAAGGTAAATGACAGGAAAGGCTAGGTGGTGATGGGTTTCAGAGCTCTGCTGCAGCCACATGGAGTTTGAGCTTATGGTTGAACATTCACGAGATGTCAGGGACACAAGCTAGGATTTTAGTTAGGGCCAGGATCTGCAGATTGTCAGCCTAAAGAGAGGAGCTATATGATAGTGAGGGACAGTAGAGGGGGTGACTGAGAACCTGCAAATATGAATGTATTAATCCGTAATTATTTGATAATCAAGCTCTGCCTGTGCACAGGAACCTCTTGTTAAATCCAGAAGAAATGCTTGAGTTCATAGAAGGCTTTTTAGACACCATTTAACGTTACTGGATTGATTTTTATGATAAGAAACCTCCAAGTGGAATGTGCAGCTTTGCTGACAAACACAAGGTTGTGTTCTTCGACCTAAGAGTAGCTGCTTGTACCTTGACATAAACAGACGAGCTATTGGTTTGCAAAGAGGGGAGAGTTGTGTTTTCTGTGGCTGGGGTACAGACTGGCACAGGGTACTGCAGGTGTCTCTGCCAAAGCACATCTGGGAAGCAACTGGGAGCTTTTCTGTTTTCCTTTGGGTGGATATTTTGGGAACTGGTTCCCACAGTGTCCTGGTGTCTGCTCCTCTCCCACTCTCTCAAGGCCTAGCATTTGTTCTCATCCCTTCTCCAGCATGCCCATGCAATTTGACAGGGGAAAGAGGGAATCGGTGTCCTGGATTGCTCTGCAGCAGCTTTGCAGGGCTTGTGGGCCATTGATTGAATGACAGCATTGTTAACAAGAACAAGCTCCTGCCCTCGTGCTCTTGGGCCCTGTGTCCTGAAACCAAACTCTGTGCCAGACTCTTAATCCTGTGGGTAGTTGTCTCTGATGAGATGCTACCATTTTAGAGGCCCTTTTACTAAAGATCCTAGTTTGCTGTAGGGCAGAGATGTATGGAGGGGACCTTACTCAGAGTCTGGGGGATAAGGACACACTTGAACTCACTGAGGTGGAGAAGAGGGAGCCAGTGGAGCAGTATGAATGCAGAGGGTACCACTGTCTGTGGCAGGCAGAATACATTGACTACATGGGACACAACAAAGGCGCTGGACTTACTAATATCACTGTTTACCAAGCACATGCTCCTCAAGTAAGGTACAGAGTGAGCATAATGAAGGCAGAACTCACTGAGCTCTGTCAGAGACATTTCACCAAGTCTTTTCCACACTCAGTTCCCCCACAACTTTGCTGTCTGAAAACCAGGGGTTGTCCTGTCTGAGCTGATCAACCACATGGGGACGAGGCCTTCACTGAGCTCACATCTGGATCTGCAATTCCTTGGAGTTCATGTAGATTTTGATTCAGTGTCTGGTTCTAGTTTTGCCCCATTGGAATAGCTGCTAACTAGGGAACAAGTCCTTTCTAAATTTTCCACTGATTTCAGCAGAGCTGCTTGCAGAGCTAAGGTCTGAGAACAGAGCCCCATGTACAGCAACCTTAGCTAAACTAATTAAACAGCTACAACTCTTTCCAGGTTATCAAGAGAACAAACACCTGCAGTATATCTGCTGAGAAGCAAATGCTGCACCAGCTCTGCATGGGAGCATTTTTAAAATCCAGATCCTTTTCCCCTGATCCAGCAACAGAGGTCAGGTTGGCTGGAAAGTTCTAGGGGAAGTGTCTGCAAGACACCCAGTTAATCAGTCCTCTAAAATGTATATTTATCCAGCAAGCCAAGCTGGCCGCTGTGACACGTTAGGGCACTCAAGACTGTAGGAGTTCTTGCATGAATTTTCAGTCTCCTGCTGAGCTTGTATTAACTCTTTTGATTCTTATAAAGAAGACCCTGGACTGAAATCTCCCTCAAACCCTTTGCTTTGTTGTTTTACTTCTCTCCCCTCCCTATTGTGTGTGTGTCTGTTTATTTAATCTCCTTGTTGAGGCAGCACTGACTGTGCTTGCTTAAGATCAGTGTCACGATAAGAGCTGAAGCATGTTTTCCACAGTAAAACAAGCACTTTAAGATAATTCAGTGACCTCGTAGCCCTGGTTGGAAGAGTCAAGAGCAAAGCACTCTATGCAAAAAGTGCCTGCTATACAGAGCGCCCAGAACTAAGTGTTCAGCTGCACATGCTGAAAGGCCTGATTCTCACTTCACATGGAAGTAGAGCAGGAGTAACTGCACTGACACCGCCAGATTCACACTTGAGTGAAGCTTGTGTAAGTGAGAAGAGAGTTGTGCCCATTGTAAATGATTTGCATAATTGAACCAGTAGTCTGCTGGGAGAGGTAGGTAGCCATGTTAAGCTGAAGTCAGGCAGAAGGCAGGTAGACATGCATCTTACAGACTAGCTAAATAAGATATAGGTAGAGCAGAAGTGTTTGTGGACTTGAGCACATGTCATCAGATGCTGTGAAAGGACAAGCACAGAACTGATGGTCATTTTACCCTCGTTGCTCCAGTGCTGATGGCATTGATCCAGATATATCCTGGGGAAATGGAGAGAAGAGGCTGGTTGAGCTTTTGCTGCTGTTTGCAGCGTGGTCTCCATTTCATGGAAGAATAGGATGGGCTTGTCACAATGATTTAGACTCAGACCAACTTGTATCCGAGCCGTCAATTTAAGTGAGAACAAAAGTAAGGGGACAGATGACCTTTTGAAATCATTTTTTTGCTTCATTTGGAACCTTCAGTTCAGTTTTCCCGATGCCCCCTACAGCTCATTATAGCCTTTCCTTCTCTCTCGCAGCCCTCCCATCGCCCTGTTCCTGCTTGCTCTTTCTCTCCCTCCTACACATATGAACATGCACACACACACAAACACATTGACTTCTGAATAGTAATGTGTAGAAGAGACCACTGGAAAGTGAAATCTCTGCAGGGGCTTGGAGAAATGTGCATTGCAATTTGCAAGACATTTTGCTTCCTGCTGAGGAAAGGGGGTCTCACAGGAAGATTTGTCATTGTATAGTGCAGCTTGTCCTTTTAGTGTCACTCTGGCCCCTTTTAAATGCCTGTAATAATGTAACTGCCCTGGTGTGGCACCTGAGCAGTGCATATGGTTTTGCTTTTAATCTGTGAGTGAATTTATTTTACTGTGAAAAGTGAAAAGTTGCAGACAGACAACCCTGTCACCTGGAGACCCCAGCCCTCAATTTAGCCACAGAGCAGGTTCTGAAAGGGGAGCCAGGCCTGTAACATGAGGACCTCGGAGCGGCCCCTTCTAGGGGGAAGAAGGGAATTCGTATTTCATTCCAATTTCGTCTTAGACCAAGAAAGTTAATGAGGGCACCAGTCAGTGCTGAATGTGGGGACGACAAATGTCCACTGGGACCTGCATTGAGCCTGCCACCTTGTGCCATCAAACAGCCACAAGATGGGAGCAGGTTTTAGCCACTGCTTTCCTGGGCTGAACTTAAACTGGTGTCTCTGAGATGGTAAGATCAGCATGGCATTACCAGTCCTACAAGCCATGCACGCTCCCTGAGAGCAGTCAGCCTGAGGCTTAGCATTGGTTTGTAGGCTACAGTGTGATTTAAGGTTGTAGTGCAGGTCACTTTTCCAGGATTTCTCTGCGTTTCTCCTTTTCTCTTCGTTACGGAGACTCGACATCCTCAGAGAAGTTTCCCATTAACCTTTCTTTCTTTTCTTGTCTTCTCAAAAACAGAGCAGCGCTGACTGTCCGCGGATTGTACCTGTGCTTTTGGAACCAATGCCCATGGGGACATCCCAAGACATTACAATCTCACTGGCTAATGCTACTTTCTCCAAGGTAACTGAATTTTTAGGAAGAGCCAAAAGGTTCATTTGAGCTCACCAGGTGATTCTGTGCCCCCATGTACCACGAAGTCCAAGAGGCCAGATTAAGGGATGCTTCTGAGGTGCCATCCTTTGTCCCTGCATGAAGCAGCTTACCATTTCCACCTGACATTAGCCTCTGAAATAGCTGTACTAGCAGGGGACGCTCAAGGAAAGTCACCACCCAGGTGGCAGTGGGGCTTAAATAAAAAAAACAAAGGGAAAATGCAGCTTGTATACAGAAGCTCTCTAGGGATCCATTACAGTTAATGTCAGACCTTTCACGGTATGTGCACAATATGTGGATTTATGCACATTGTAAAATATCTACTAGAACAAAATGTTTGGAGGAAATAAAATTCACACGTTCCTGGTGGATATTTTTTTCCACCTTCCATCCTGCGAGCATGCAGGTGTTGGTGCTCCCAAGGGGCTGACAAAGCTACGCACAAGGTCGTCTCTGAGGCCCTGCTTCTGGAAAAGAAACACTGTTGGAAGTGAAAGCTGATGTGGAGACTGAGCAAAGTCCAGATATCTGGGCAGACTCTCCTGTGCTCACCAAGCTCTGTGCTGGAATTCATCACGGAAATAGGTGTAGTTTTTTAAGTGTCCTTCTCTCTGAAAACTTCTGGGCTATATGGGGAAACTGGTTCTCACAATTAGAAAATGAAGCATCCTGGGATGTGTTTTAATGAGCCAGGAAGTACCAGAGGAATTCATATAAGGGTTGGGAAAGTATTTTAATAAATGGTAGCACTCATGGGAAGCTGCCATTTGTCAGTTGAGGTCAGGTTTTCAAGCAACCCTGTGTAATTGTGGGCCTGATTTGCCAGGGCAGTTAACCACAAAACCACATATGAGATAAACACACATGCAAATAGCCAGGTAGCTTGACTTTTTTTTCTTTTTTCTTTTTTTACTTAAGTAATGAATTGAGCTTGGGAAAATCTTCAGATGTAAAGAGCTTGCTTGTTCTGGGAACAACAGAAAGCAGGGTCAGGGTGTAACACAGCAATATGAAGAAGGTTTCCATACTATCTTGTACTGTTTGTTGCCCAGCAAAGGGAATTATGTGCGGTGAGCTGGTTGCTGTTTCCTGCTGAAGGTGTGGCATGCATAAATAAGGATGTGTCCCTTGTACTGTCAGCAAAAAATGTTGGTGGTGGCTTGCTCTTCCTCTGGAAATTTTCAAGGTGGCTAAAAAGGAAGAAATACCATATGTAACCTGATAGGAAATGAAGTAAACAGGAAAGTGCCTGAGGCACCACCATTTCCAGTTTGGGCCAGAAGTCTCCTGATCCTTATCAGAGCAGAAGATCCACTGCTACTGCTCTTGAATTGACAAATGTGTTCACAAAACAAGAGAGGGCACCGGTTAGTTTAAAAAGCAGCAGTTAACACTGGTATAAATGATTCACAATACAGGCTTTCAGCCTCTCTCTGCTACCCCACACATGCTGTCTGAGACAGTGAGCCTCTGCCATGAATCTGATGTTTCTTTCACATTTCAAGCAGTTTTTGCAAATCTGTCTGGTTGGATAGGACATCTGTAGGGCTCATCCATTAAAGAGGATGGATCGCTAGCCTCAGAGATAGGATTCAGGCCCACAAGTTGCTTATGCAGGGATGAGCAAGGGCAGAATTTGTGTAGAGAAATGTCTTTTTCAAATATTCTGTGGCCAGACTCCCTTACCTCAACGTGAGCACAGGTGATGGGATGGAGACGAAGATGGCTTTCAGACCAGGTGACTGACTGGCCTGTTTGACTGACTGATAGTTTGGCCTGGCCAAGCCTGGTCGGGATCAGTGGCGGCTCTTGATGTAACTAAGAGCAGCCACGTGGAAGCTCTGAACTCCACCTGCTTATACCAGACACATAGAAGCCAGTAGGACTATCCAGAGCAGTGTCCTCTCAGCAACCTGCCTCCTGCTATATAAGCAAGGGATCCTCTTACTTTGAGGACAGTTGGCAGCTGTCTTGGACTTCAGCTTTCCGGCAAGACACCCAGAGCCAGATGAGGGCCCAGGATCCAGCCCCTTTGTGATGTTTAGCTTAAGAGCCATTACTCAATCACTCCCTTCATATTAGCAAATAACCAGGGTGAATAAGGATCTGCAGCCATCCTCCCCTCCAAATGCAAAACTCTGAATCCTGTTCTGATTGATACCGGTGGATCCCTATCCATCCATGGGGATGCTCCAGGTATTCACTGGACCAAGTGAAATCAGAGCAGAGGACTGAAGCCCTGTTTGTCTCCTGAATGTTAGGCAATAACCCAAAAGAAGATTTTTTGCAAGCTTTCCCCTTTGTTCCCTTCCTCCAGGACACAGCTCTGGAATGTCACTTTGGAACTGATAGGACGTTTGAAGCCAGATGGGTGAATTCTTCAGCCATTCAGTGCAGTGGTATCCTGGTACGTGCCAGAGGAGGGATCTGCAAGGACTTCCCCAGCACTCAGGGATGTCCACCATGGGGGAAGGGGGGAGGGGAGGGCTGCCTCCACTGCTCCCCCATGCAACCAAGAAAACACCTCTCCCTCCCTCAACCACTGCAAACTGCAGAGGAACCAGAACAGCCTTCAGCATCACCAGAAGGATGCCCCAGAGGGCTCTTTGTACATACCGATGGCCATAGAGAGCATTTCAGAATGGCTACTTCTGCTTCCTTGGGACCAGCTGGAACATGGGTCACCAAAATTTTGGGGCAGAGTGGCAAAAACACCCCAACCTCAATTTGTAAGATGTTGGCATGCCAGGGGCATGGCAGGGGAGCCATGAGGGTCCGATCGTTGTTGTGGCAGCACAGCCCTGACCCCTTCCCCACCAGTGCCCAGAGCACACATGCGCCTACCACCAGCAATGAGCTGGGCTGGGGTAATCTTTGTAGCAGCACAACCCCAGCTCCTTCCCCACCGTGTGTAGTGTGTGCCAAGCAAAATGTCTTCACACGCCATGCTCTGGCACGTGCTGGGGTTGTTGACCCCTGATCTGGCAGCTCTAACTTCACCTAGGCCTATAGCTATCCCAGGGCATCCCACTAAACATTATCATCCTCGTTCAGCTAGAGCAGGGGTGGGCAAAATGTGGCCCACAGGCCGGATGCAGACCGCCAGGCCATTCTTTCCAGCCCATGGGGCCCCTAAAAAATTTAGAAAATTAATATTTATCTTCCCCTGGCTACCTGTCATGCGGCTCTCAATGGCTTGCCAAAACTCAGTAAGCGGCCCTCCGCCTGAAATAATTGCCTGCCCCTGAGCTAGAGGGATTCCTCTCAGCTTATTGCTTCTAAACTGACCATATAAGAAGCCTCATATGACAGACAAGGGTATCTTGTCACTTTGGGCCCAATCCTGCCAGGCATAAAGTAGTCTCTATTCCTTCTGATATCACAGGGAGATGAGGGCACTCAGCACCCAGAGCCCTTAGAAGGCCTGATTGTTCCCTCATTACCATCCATATCAGTACCATGAATGGGAGGAAGCTTTCACCCTATATTAATTGAGGATAATGTCATGTATCCTTACAAACAACAAAAGAGTCAGTATCTCCCATGGGAATGATAGGAACCCTGTTATAACTTGGGAGGATAAAACATGTGACCTGAAGAATAACTCTATATTTAAATGTGCTCTTTGTAGTATCAAGTAGTAAAGGCCCCAAACTATCCAAGTTCACATAGCATCACTGTTGAAGCTGTATGACATTTTTTTATTGGTCACTCATAGCCCTGGAAAAAATATTTCAGGTTAATCCAAACCAAAATTTTTTGATGTCTTGGGTCAGCCAAAATATTGAAAAGTAATTTGTTGTAGGTCAAATGAAAGTTTTTGTTTGATCCAAACCCAAGACCTTTCATTTCAATTTCAAATAAGTTTTTTCTTCATTCTTTTAAAAATAAAACTGGAAGTAATGCTGTTAATGAAAAGTTGTGTGGGATCTACAGATTGAAACATTTAATTTGATCTTTTCTTATTTTTTTACATGAAACCAAATGAAATTTGTGGTGTGTTTCAGTGTTGCCAAATTTGCATTTTTGCTGGAAAAGATTTCTGTGAAAATGTTTTGTCCTGCTCTAGTCTCTAGCGTGCATTCGGGTATGCTTAGCCCTGAAGATATGCACCATACTTCTATGCAGAAGAAGGACTGAAAAGGCTGAAAGAGACCCCATCTTTAGAGTGAATTGTTGTCACTGTGGAACAGGTTATGCCTTTGAGATGGAGATGATTTCTGGGCTTCCCTCAAGTGAGACATTTTTAGCATTGAGAGGAAAATTTGCCCCAGATAAATTTGGAACAATGATATATTTTGGTCAAGCATTTCAACATATGTAAACAGGGTAGCCTGTTCATTTTTCTTTTTCATCTTTACATAGACATCAGCAAATGCAGAGCCCTGTTGAATGATGCATTTGCATAGAATGATTCTGCTTTTATTGTGGTCTCAGCAAAACTAATTAATTCAGAGAGAAAAATATCCCTTCCTTCCTTTTCTTCCTGCTACCGCAGTTAAAGACATAAGCCTTGCAGTCTGAGAAACCATGCTAGAAAGTATGGGAGCGTTGTTATATTGAAAGATGTTAGTCACCATGTATATGTGGTGTATGTATGTGTGTGTGTGTGGGTGCATGCAGAGGGTAGTCTGCTATTTTAGTAAATTTCATTAGCACTTCTTCATTTATTTCTTCATGCAGCTCCACACATCAGAGAAAAGCCATATCTTCCCAGTAAACCTTCAGCTGAAGCATAAACCAGACAGATTTATTGACAATCCACAGATGATGACAGGTTTGGGCTGAAGATATTTTTCACTGTGCTCTCATTTGATCAGGTTAAAGGCTCCTAAAATGCTAACAAGATTGATGAGAGATTGCTCTGAGTATCAAATGCCTGGGCACAATTTCAACCTACTCCTCTCTCTCTCTCTCTCTCTTTCTCTCTCTCACACACACACACACACACACACACACACACACACACACACACACACACACACCCCCCCCATATACATGCAGACAGAAGCGTGGTTTTAACCACAATATGAATGTGTGTACAAGTTGCATATTTTTCCACCCCCATAGATATATAAGTGCGCGCACGCGCGCACACACACACACACGCACAGATCTCCTGGCCACTCTCACACAGATCTCACACAACAGTGTAGGCTTTTTGCTTGCCAGTAGTGTGTAGCACAGAACATTTTGAAATAATAGATCCCAAACAAATATGTGAAGTGTCTTCCAGGGTCAGGGAAGGAATTTAGTTCAAAGGCGATAAGCACAGAGGGAGGAAGGGCCCTCCAGAAGCTTTTATGGGAATACAAGATCAGCATTAAATGCATTTTAAAAATTGCCCTCTTGTATCCCTTCACAGTTAACAAAACATGTAAACACAGTTCCTTCCTCCCCCGCCAGTCCAGGGAAAATCTCTGAGGAAAGACAGAAGGGTTCTTCAAAAGCCCTCTGTTGTATCAGCAAAGTGAAGGAAGAGGAAAGGCACCAAATTAAAAATGCACACATAACAGTACATTTAGGTTAGCAGAACAGCCAGCTGAGCCAGGATATTAATGCACTGACCTCCCTCCCTTGCCCTTGCCTGCTACGCTCTAGCTAACCACAAGCTGTTGCTGTATGTGGTGTCTATACCAGGCTCATAATCCTTTCCTGTGCTCCTGCACTGCAGCTTCCAATAGTTTCAGTAGACGTTTGATTGGTTTGAGAAGAGAACCAGAGCCCTGGAAATGAGCTGCCTAAGTGGTAAGGCTGGGCTAAGACAAGGGACTTAAGATACGTCTAGACTCAGCTGCTTCTGCTGCCAGAGCTCACGTGCACTTTCCCCCTTCTGGTGGTTCCACACAACTCTATTGTAGTACAGCAAAATGCTACAGGGACTGGACAGACCGTGGCTGGCAGCCGAAGTCCTGAAGGTGTGATGATAGTACACCCTTGGCTAGCTGCTGGGTGGCAGCCAAAGCCTTACTCCGCCTGGCAGGGATCCAGTAACTCTGCTAGCGCAGAGAGGCTTTATGTATGCATGCACTTTGCCAACAGAACTGGAGATGATCTACCAGTGATGTAGACTAAGATACAGACAGGTTGGTGACTGGGTCCAGATAGTGATGTTACCTTTCAAATTAAGAACACCTAGTCTAATGCTGAGTCAGGGCTCAAGATACATGAAACCAGCAATTGTTGGAGACCAGAGGAGAAACTTTTTCCGTAAGTAGCTTTGAAGATTCATTAACCTGAGCCCATTTCTCAGCAAAGAGGGGAAGTAAGCCAGAGGCAGCGTGGCTGAAGAAGTGGGGAACTGCCCTTCTCTACTGTTTCTGCATTGATGGATTTCAGCAGACTAGCTTCTTCCCTAGCAAGGCAGGGCAAGGATTAGAGGCCAGGGTCAATCAGGCTCCACCTCACTGAGCCATATTCTTCTTGCTCTGCTTTTTTTCATCTTGGTCCTATGTACATTGGCTGCCCAGCAGGCCAGCCTCACCACGTAAGGTGAAGGGTCCTCTTAGTGAGGTTTGCCTTGTGGCCTGGTGGTTGGCTTACTTTACTAGCAAATAAAAGATGTGTGTTCAACCCCTCTAAGCCACTCCCTTAGCCAGTGCTCTAGCTACTTGCTTACTGAGTAAAATAATGGGGTGGACTCATCTTCTAGTTGAGCACCTTACATGGAGTTGTGCATCTCCTTGGAGGGGAGTAGGATCTAAAATCCACACAAGGGGCCTAACATTCCCTCTGGTACTCAAGTGTGCTGAGCATTCATTGAATTGCAAGTGAAGTCAGTAAGAGCTGAGGAAAACTAGGCCTGCCCTGTTCCATGTTGATCACCCAAAAGCCAAGGCAATCAAAATTTAGAGTAACATTGCACAAGAAAGCCAGAGGAGATATGCTGAGTTTTCATGGTGTACTCTAAACTTCCCTCTGGTGACCAGTGCAAGCAAAGTGCAAAATGTGGCTGCATCCTTGTTTTATATAATACTCCCAAACCTGTGTGATGTTTGGAGTAGGGTGTGGAAATCACTTTGCCTGAGCATTTTGAACTGAAAAGAGCATTTCTAACTGAGAAGGAAATATTGGGATTACCTAGTCATTAGCTATTAAAGTACTCAAAGCAGTTGCATTGGGTAGCAGAGACAAGGTGCTCTAAAGTAGGCCTGTGCGAAGTGGCTAGTAATTGCTTCAGATTCAGCCAATTTGGGAGAGAGTGATTCGATTTGGTGATTCAAAACACTGTCCCGAATTGATTCAGATGAATCTGATTTGGATGTTCGGCCACTGCCAAATCCCTGAATCACACAGGCTCACCTCCCCTCTGCTGTCCCAGCCTGGCAACAGCTACCCCACCTGCCCCAGCTCTAGCCCTTTAAGGAAAAAAACCCCCAAACCCCAGACTCGCCAGTCCCTGCCTCACTGCCCCCTGCCATGTGGGGAGGCTCTTCCACAAGCCCCCCCGAAGCCCCAAGGCTGCTGCAGGAGCTGGTGAGTCCCAGGGGTTTGTTCTGTTTTTTGGGGAGGGGGGTTCTAAAAGGGCCAGGAGCTGGGGTGGGCAGGGCAGCCGTGGGGTGGGGTGGGGGGCTTGTGGCAGAGCCCCCCATGCAGCATGGGGCAGTGGGGGGCAGCAGGGATCGCCCCCTAGCCCCCCCGAAGCCCCAAGGCTCCTGCAGGAGTGGTGAGTCCCAGGGTTTTTCTACTTTTTTTTTCTTAAGTGGCCAGAGCTGCTCCAGGCAGGGCAGCCATGGGGGTGGCTAGGGGAATGGTGAGGCACTGGGGAGCTTGTCCAGAGGCCCCACACAGC